>NC_081167.1:32165209-32225209 GCF_012432095.1 Onychostoma macrolepis | reverse complement strand
GTGTGTGTGTGTGTGTGTGTGTGTGTGTGTGTGTGTGTGTGTGTGTGTGTGAGTGTGTGTGTGTGTGTGAGAGTGTTTTTGTGAAAAGTCAGGACATAGATGTGTATAATGACGAGGGTATGGCAGGTATTACAAGGTGAAGGTGACTTTTCAGGACATTGACCCATGTCCCCACTTTTCAAAACGCTTATAAATCACTCAGAATGAGGTTTTTTTGGGGAAAGTTGAAATGCACAATCTAAAAACGCCTGTAGTCTCCTGTAAGGGGTAGGTTTAGGTGTAGGGTTGGTGTGGGACAATAGCACATACAGTAAGTACAGTATAAAACCATTACACCTATGGAGAGTCCCCACTTTTCACAAAACAACGTGTGTGTGTGTGTGTGTGTGTGTGTGTGTGTGAGAGTGAGGTGTGTGTGTGTGTGAGAGTGAGGTGTGTGTGTGTGTGTGTGTGTGTGTGTGTGTGTGTGTGTGTGCATGTTTTGTGACAAATGAGGACATAAATTTGTATAATGACAAGGGTATGGCTTTTCAGAACGCTTATAAATCATACAGACTGAGTTTTTTTGAGAAAGTAAAAATGCAGAAAGTTTCCTGTAAGGGGTAGGTTTAGGTGTAGAGTGATAGAAAATACAGTTTGTACAGTATAAAAACCATTACGCCTATTGAGAGTCCCCGTAAACCACAAATACCAGACTGTGAGTGTGTGTGTGTGTGCGCGTTTTGTGACAAATCAGGACATAAATGTGTATGATGACAAAGGTATGTCAGGTATTACAAGGTGAAGGTGGCATCTCAGGACATTGACCCATGTCCCCACTTTTCAAAACGCTTATAAATCACTCAGAATGAGGTTTTTTTGGGGAAAGTTGAAATGCACAGTCTCCTGTAAGGGGTAGGTTTAGGTGTAGGGTTGGTGTAGGACAATAGCACATACAGTAAGTACAGTATAAAAACCATTACGCCTATGGAGAGTCCCCACTTTTCACAAAACAAGCGTGTGTGTGTGTGTGTGTGTGTGTGTGTGTGTGAGTGTGTGTGTGTGTGTGTGTGTGTGTGTGGTGTGTGTGTGTGTGTGTGTGTGTGTGTGTGTGTGTGTGTGCATGTTTTGTGACAAATGAGGACATAAATTTGTATAATGACAAGGGTATGGCTTTTCAGAACGCTTATAAATCATACAGACTGAGTTTTTGAGAAAGTAAAAATGCAGAAAGTTTCCTGTAAGGGGTAGGTTTAGGTGTAGAGTGATAGAAAATACAGTTTGTACAGTATAAAACCATTACGCCTATTGAGAGTCCCCGTAAACCACAAATACCAGACTGTGAGTGTGTGTGTGTGTGTGCGCGTTTTTGTGACAAATCAGGACATAGATGTGTATAATGACGAGGGTATGGCAGGTATTACAAGGTGAAGGTGGCATCTCAGGACATTGACCCATGTCCCCACTTTTCAAAACGCTTATAAATCACTCAGAATGAGGTTTTTTTGGGGAAAGTTGAAATGCACAGTCTCCTGTAAGGGGTAGGTTTAGGTGTAGGGTTGGTGTAGGACAATAGCACATACAGTAAGTACAGTATAAAAACCATTACGCCTATGGAGAGTCCCCACTTTTCACAAAAACAAACGAGTGTGAGTGTGTGTGTGTGTGTGTGTGTGTGTGTGTGTGTGTGTGTGTGTGTGTGTGTGTGTGTGTGTGTGTGTGTGTGTGTGAGAGAGAGAGAGAGACAGTATAGATACTGTTTTTGTATGCGAGTCGTGTGTGTGTGTGTGTGTGTGTTATCTGAACAGATTTGGCCAGATTTGGAAAATAAGACGAGACATTTGGAAATGTACATAACCTGTTTTTTAATATTTGAGATTTGTTTTGCCTGTTTGTGCGATGGCATGTAGTTGTTTTTATAGATATTTTGTATACATTGTAACGGTTTTGCTTATGAAATCTGATATTTGAGACACCATGTAAATTAATGTAATATAAACATATTATATTGATTTATACGCAGTGTTCAGATGAGAAATACAAAGATTTAGGATCAAACTCTTTTTCTCTCTTTTGTAACATGATTGTGCCAAATCGCCTCTAAAAATACAAATTAAAAGAGAGAAAGAGGTTTGAAATGCTGTTTATCCCCATCCCTTCTTTCTGAATGCTGTTGATGATTCTAACCTTTAAACTCGTCCATGACACCCTGATGCCTCTGAACGCTGAGAAACGCCTCAAACTGAGACAGATTTACAGTAGTTCATCCAGAAATGAAGATGTGTTCATCCTCAGCTCATCTGAGATCAGGACGAGTTTGTTTCTTCATCAGGTTTGTAGAAATGTGTCTCTGCATCAGTGTCTCAGCAATGGATGCTCTGCAGTGAATGGGTGCCGTCAGAATGAGAGTCTGATAAAAACATCACAATAATCCACAGCACTCCAGTCCATCAGTTAACATCTGGAGAAGACGAAAGCTGAAACACATCCAGCATTAAGACGTTTTTAACTAAAATACCATAGAGTCCATAATCCATAATAACTCTTCCTCCAGTGAAGAAGTGTTCTGGTCTGAATCAGGAGAGAAATCTGCAGATCAAGCAGCGTTTAAAACAGTCCAAAACAGCTCTAAACAAACACGTGGTGTGGATTATTGTGATGTTTTTATCAGACTCTCATTCTGACGGCACCCATTCACTGCAGAGCATCCATTGCTGAGACACTGATGCAGAGACACATTTCTACAAACCTGATGAAGAAACACACTCATCCTGATCTCAGATGAACTGAGGATGAACACATTTCCAGCACATGTTCATTTTTGGTTGAACTATTGCTAATAATGTTTGTGTGGCACAAGTGCCCTGTCAATCAAACTGTAAGCACAGAACGCTGTTATATAGAGTATAATGTGAATCAACACTACAGTCAGTCTGAACATCAAACTAATGTTTGTGAGCGTCGGCGGTCTTTCTTCTGTCTGTTGTGATGTTGTAAAGGGCTTCAGTCGACGGCTCATCTAGAGTTGGATTTTTCATAACAAATATCTGTTTTTATCACGTCAGAAGCTCTTGAAATCGTCCTGCTGTAGGAGGTTTGCTGGCCTTAATATGTTGCGCATAAATGCAACTCTGCGTGTTTTGAATCATCTCGTACACTGTGTTTCAGATCCGCTTCTGAAGCCGCACGCCTTCATTTCTTGCATCACAAGATCACATCATTGTTTTAGGACAGTGAATGATGTCTTTTATTATGCCTTTCTTTTTCTATCTTTTTTTCTCTCATTTTAAACTTGACACATGGCCACATTTTTAATACGTATGCTGAATATTTAGAGTTGATCCTCACTGTATGTGCTCAGAAATCCTCTGTATCTGAGCCGGTTTGTTTGATATATTTTGAGTTAGTTTTAGAGCGATTGTGTGAGAGTAACACTGGTTCTTCTGTTGGATTATTGTGTGATTTCTGGTTTCCGACACAGCAAATGTACAGACTTTTTTGTAATTAAAAAAAATGGATCTTGTCATGCCTGGCCTTTGCCTGTTTCATGGAGTTTACTGTGAGTTTACTGAGAGTTTACTGTGGTAAAAGTAGCACACTGCTGTAACTAACACACAGAGCACTCAAACCAGCACATCAATGCTGTTTTACTCTAACAGTATGTGTAGTTTTATTCAGATGTTTATCCTTACAAAATACTGTAGTGATTTAGAACCTACATGCTACTCCATATGCTCGATATTTTATTTTTTTAATTTTTTTTGACAGATTTATTTTAATTATTATTACTACCATGGCTTTTGCTGCAATTCTAATGCTTAAAATATGGTTACTATACTGGTATCAATGGTAAATTACCACGGTTTTGCTACAAATCATATGAACATAGATGCAAACTCCTCACCTTTCAGTGAAGAGAAAGCGTTTTTAGGGGAGAAGGGGTGGGGGGGGGTCACATGAACAGGCAGATCACTTTATATATAAATATAATTCGATAAAAGTAGAACATACATATACACAAATCGAAGAAAAGTGCGCTATGAAACTTAATCATATTTTTAAATAAACTCTCACAAGCGTCAAATGTTTTTATTTTAATTTTTTAGATCTTTTAAATGAGTAATTTTGTGTCGTAAATAAATGACTTTTATTTTGTGATATTTAAACGCATGACTCTTATTTTGTGTAGCGGTCTGTTACTTCCTGTGCTGAGCGGTCTAGAGAGGGACTGACTGACAGCTGAGAGAAAGCTAGTGCGGTTAACTGTAGTTTGGTTAATTAGTTCGTTAGATTACTCATCATGGCCAGAAGTGACGGTGGCTTGTATTTCAGGAGATCCAGCGTGTTCTGGATGCTGGTCGTGACGGTTTCTTTGAGTTTTTTCACGGTAAGCTGAAACTTATGAATTATTCAGTCAGTCATGAAACACCTGAGGAGTATTTCACAAACTTTTAAACAAATAATGTTTGATATGACCGTCAGAAAAGCTGTTTGACTGCTGAATTAAATGAAATGACGGATTCTCAGTGCTGAAAATACGCCAACTCGTGATGATGAAGAGTAAATAATCAGAACTGGACTGTTTTGTAACCGATCCGTTCATTAGAGTGAACTTTACCTCAGTGTTAAACTACGCCAACTGAACAAAGTCCGCCCGCATTATTACTACCTTTACTTTACATCACTGCATATTTTAATATATGTTATAATTTACATTGTATCATATATATATATATATATATATATATATATATATATATATATATGTATGTATGTTAATGTTATAAATTGCTATTATATTATATGTGTGTGTGTGTGTGTGTCATCTCCCAATTCATGCATTTATGTTCTGGAAAAAATAAAATAAATAAATATTATAATTATATATATATATATATAATATTTAGAAAATTTAAATTCAACAACGTATGTGATCAGTTACTGTGGAAATCCATCAGATTCATGAATGGTTTTCAGAGAAATCAGTCTGCTGCTGTTTGATGAAGAGGCTCATTGAGTGAACCTCAGTATAATACACTGATCTATAACAGAGAATTATATATAGATCAGTGGTGTAATAGTGAGTCTCATAACAGCTCAGAATACAATACCACCGTAGTTACCATATAATGAAAACATGATTACCACAGTGAGCATGAAATACACTGAATAACAGAATGATAGTTATACAAAATAACAACACACACCTCCAGATAAACCACTAATGCCTTGTGAAGTCATGCGGCCCTCAGCTGCCACCGTGATTAATCAGAGATGATTTGGTCTTCTGCTAAACGGGCTGTGATTGTGATGGTTGTTTAGGAGAAGCTTTGAGGAAACGCCTGTCCTGAGGAGCCCAGAAGAAGTGATTATCCTCTTTCACACTTCTGTGTTTCTGGACTGACGCTTGCAGGGTGACAACAGCGACCGCACTGAACTAGAATGAGTTCGAGAATCAAAGTCTTTTTTTTACGGATTAGATATTATGAAAATGCTTGAACTGCCGGTACTTTACTCTACACAGCGCAAACATTTCACACACACACACACACACACACACACACACACACACACACACACACACACACACACACGGTACTGATACAAATACTTCAGATAAAATAATATTGTTGTTTTTTAATAATGTCTAAGTTAATACTTGTTCAAAACAATCACTTTAGCAAAGTTTGTACTATTTCCTGCTAATTTTGAAAAATAAAATAATTCATTTTTGTTCGATAAATATACTGTCATTAAAATACGTTGTTAAAAAAACAAATACAATCGTTTTAATAAGTAAAGATTCTGAAAATATTGAAGGAGATCCAATAATAATTGAATATATATTTACATGTTTTTAAATATGATGGATTCATAAATATGGTGTTTAGAATGTCTCTCTAAGATTGACACCCAACATAATATATGATATTTATCATCTGAATCTAACCATGTCATGTCAACAAATGGAAAAGTCAGCCATCTATTAATTATCATGTTAATTACTGCACCTTTAGCCCCAACAGCAGGGGCGCTTTTTACCCCAAATACCATACTTTTACATATTCTTTCGTTATTTAAAAACTGTTGCTTTAATTATCTTAAACAAAACTGAAAATCATAAAGAAGACCTTTGTAATATCAAAGGCGCCTTTTACCTCGGGGCGCCTTTAGCCCCATTATACCCTAAATATTAAACAAGAGATGCTCGGATTCATGACTTTATTCCTGTTGTATCGGATTACGTTGTTGTGTTGAGTTTAATATGTCAAATGCAGTCACGAGGCCGAGATAACTTGATGACAAACAGAAAATCCTTCAGAGCGTGGTGTGGTGTGATTGGAGGGAAATTGAGATAAAGCGCTCAAATGTACTGAGATCAAAGACTGTGTAACAAGGGACTTCGCCGGAGCGTATTATCTCATGAGTCAGCGGTCTGAGTGGCATATAAATTACAAACAAGTGAAATGTTATTTCTTTGTAGATTATGTAATAACAACAACTTTGAAAACAGAAAAGATAAGAAGCATTATTTGAGAAAAGGGCATACTAATAATAAACTAGCTTTACCCTGCGCTGACGTAATTTCCATGAAATTTTAGTGCAAAGGCTAATTGTGGCTGGTTTGGTGACTCCGCTGTAACTGTGTCTCTGCAGTGATTGTGTTTGATTGGTTTCCAGTGGACGGTGTTTTGGCCTCAGGACGTCCCGTACAGCAGTCTGGGTCCTCTCGGCGCTCTGGCCAAGCACTGTGTGGACTATCATTATCCTGTGCTGTATTACGGGTGAGTGAGCCGTCGTTCACACGCTGGGTTCAGAGCTGACGCTGATGATGTTTGCTGTGTCCTTCTGTGTTTCAGATGGTTTCTGACGTGGCTCATCCATCTGTTCGAGGCTCTTTTTGCGCTGAAGGTCTGCAGGTAAGACACCTTGTGTTTTTATGATGTTACAGCATCAGGGTGTTTCATCTTTTCTACCACATGGTGGCAGTACAGACCATCAGATATGTGTGACTGATAATTCTGTGCGCATTATGTCAATTTATTGTACTTATTCTTAATATAAGTTTATAATTAACTGTAGCTGGCTTAATTATATAATTGATAGAGGAAGATCAAAGGAATAGTTCAGCCAAAAATGAAAATGTTATCATCTGAGATCAGGATGAGTGTTTCTTCATCAGGTTTGTAGAAATGTGTCTCTGTATCAGTGTCTCAGCAATGGATGCTCTGCAGTGAATGGGTGCCGTCAGAATGAGAGTCTGATAAAAACATCACAATAATCCACAGCACTCCAGTCCATCAGTTAACATCTGGAGAAGACAAAAGCTGAGACAAATCCAGCATTAAGATGTTTTTAACTCAAATACCATAGAGTCTATAATCCATAATAACTCTTCCTCCAGTGAAAAAGTGCATCTGCTGTTGTCTCTCACATCAAAATCCAGTCACATGTTTGTTTAGAGCTGTTTTGGACTGTTTTAAACGCTGCTTGATCTGCAGATTTCTCTCCTGATTCAGACCAGAACACTTCTTCACTGGAGGAAGAGTTATTATGGACTCGTGTTTGAGTTAAAAACATCTTAATGCTGGATTTGTCTCAGCTTTTGTCTTCTCCAGATGGTTAACTGATGGACTGGAGTGCTGTGTATTATTGTGATGTTTTTATCAGACTCTCATTCTGACGGCACCCATTCACTGCAGAGCATCCATTGCTGACACACTGATGCAGAGACACATTTCTACAAACCTGATGAAGAAACAAACTCATCCTGATCTCAGATGAACATTTTGGCTGAACTATGTTTTTTTTTTTTTACGTACACAAATTTGACCCAGATGTTTCTGCCTAATCAAATGCAGGACTGTGTTGATCAGTGTGTGGCGTGTTGGTGTTTGTGTCTGCAGTGATAAAGGCATTGACAGCACGTCCACGCGTTTGCTGTGGTTCGCTCAGACGTTCCTGTTTGGTTTCGCGTCTCTGGGTCTTCTGCTCAAATACAAGCCGGGCGGCCGATCCAAACGCCAGTGACAGAAACCTCAGCCTGACACCGGCACTCGTTTCCCAGCAGGACTCTGATCTTTATATTCCAGAGGATTTATCAACCAGCAGGTTATATTTGAACAGTCACATCCACCTCACTGATTCTGGAACAGCCTTTCACTGAAGGCTAAATGTCACATCCGAGGCCTTGTTCACATGATCCTGGTTCAGTACTGAAGCTCTATCAGCAGCATTAGTGACATAACGTCTGTCAGCACAGAAAATCACTTCAGCTCGCACCTCAGTGCAGGTGCAGTCGGACACTTACAGTGCAAAACACACTGTTATACCTCAGACTAGTGTGATACAATCACTTACTAACCTCGACTGGTATAGTTACAGTATATCTAGTGTCTCACCTCCTGTAATGGCCATGTGAATCCAGTAAACATGGTGACTTTCACACAGTGTGCTCAGAGACAGGTTACATACAGAAAAATCCAGAAATTCATGGGTGATGAATAACTAGAAATGCTTTAGTGAAATAGACTAAACTTCCCACTGTACAACAGAATAAGAGAGCCCTCCGTGTAAGCTATAACGTTTACTGCAGTACACTGAGAAAAAAAAATGCTTTTAAACAGTCTTCACTCAGAAAATGCCCAAATAATTACAAAGAAACACATTGATTTAAACATGAAATTTTGAAGTAGAAAAAGTGAAATTGTATTTTCGGCAACACTTGAAGCCTTTTTGTGTGATGAATTATAAAGATAATCATAATATACATTGTATCTTTTGTATAGATAATTGTATCCAAAATTGAGATGCATTATAATATTTGCAGAAACCTTCTTGCATCTGAAATTGGTCGTTTGCATCATTCTTTTTAAAGGTGTAACAGTGAGTAGATACGCGTGTTATACTTGTGGTTACAATTATTATTCATGAGATCATACAATGCATTATAAGGTGCATTAAAAGGCATAATTAATGCATCAATAATACTTGTACAATGCATTATATCAAAAGGCTTTAAGTTTTATATAAAAAAGGTACGTTGTACTGTTTATTTTCAATTTTGATTTTTTTTTTTAAATGCTCTATATGTTCTGCTGTAAGAAAGAGGGGGGGGGATTAATAAAAAATCCAGTTATAAAAATAATTAAATTGTTTAAATTAAATTATTTAAAGTCATGCTGAGGCCCTGTAGTGAAAACCACTGATTTACATTTAGTCATTTAGCAGATGCTTTTATCCAAAGTGACTTACAAATGAAGACAATAGAAGCAATCAAAACCAACAAAAGAGCAATAATAAGCAAGTACAGTCTACTCGGTTTACAGTTTATGATTTAGACAGTTTACAGCTCAAATACATTGTAAAGGAAGAATTCATGAGCTCTAACATATTGTATTTGCTGCTGCTGTAAACATGAGTCAGGTGATTTTCAGTGCTGATTTTCTGTGATGTTCCTCAAACACTGTTGATGGAGCAGAATCCTGAACACAGAACATTCCTCTAGCAGTGCTTCTCGGCCGCTGCAGGTTTACAAACACTGCTGTAAGTGCAGTTGGTTATTTTTGGCACAGTACATGGTTAGATTCCTGCAGAAGAACCGCAGTGTGTCCAGTCTCTGTGTTTCACTGGGGTTTGTGTGATTATGACGTGATTTACAGATCAGGAGTGTGCAGTGTTTAGTGGTGCTGAGTGTTTGAATGATGGAAAATAAACTGACTGATTTGACTTGTTTGTTTTGTGTCATCTGTCATTCAATGTACAATCACATCATAAAATACTGTGATACAGATATGAAGCTTCATTTACAGGAACTCAACGTTGATTAAGCTGTGGATGAATGAATCTGATTCGCCCTTCAGACTGGATTCAAGCACATATACAGCAGAGTGAGAGCGTTTAAACACCATTCATGTGCTTTATTTATAGCTATGGTAGCCAATATACTCATAATTCATAAACAGAGCTCTTTTTATGTTCGCATATTTATCAGATAATAATCACACAATTTTGATTATGTAAAACCAACAACATTACAGCAGCATCAGAGCGCTGGGTGTCTTAATCACGCTGTACATAATTTTATTTTAATATAGGAAAATATAACTAAATTAATTTGTTTCCTGCTAGCTAAATTTCACATACGTAAACAAAAATCTGGCTCTAAATCTCTCTTTTCTTTATTCAGAGTTGATCCAGACAAGTACATGGACACTAAACTTCTTTTCTGTTTTTTCAACTGCAGGCTACTGCCTTAGCGGTTTGATATTTTCTACTGTTTAATAAAAAAAGAAAGAAATCTGAAAAAATATTCTCGATACGCACTCCCAAGTCCTGATCTGAATCACAAGATTCACGAATTCGCTCTGGATTCATAAGAGCTTCGAAGTTCCTATCCGAGTATTTTTTTTTTTTTAAATCCTGAACCCGCTCCGAAGTTTCTGATTCGAGATTCGCGCTCTGAAGTTCCAATCTAAATCAAATGATTCGTGCTTCGAAGTTCCAATCTAAATCAAATGATTCGCAATTCACACTCTGAAGTTCCAATCTAAATCAAATGATTCGCGTTTCGAAGTTCCAATCTAAATCAAATGATTCGCAATTCACACTCTGAAGTTCCAATCTAAATCAAATGATTCGCAATTTGCGTTTCGAAGTTCCAATCTAAATCAAATGATTCGCAATTCGCGTTTCGAAGTTCCAATCTAAATCAAGTGATTCGCAATTCACGCTTCGAAGTTCAATCTAAATCAAATGATTCGCAATTCGAGCTCAAGTTCCAATCTAAATCAAATGATTCGCAATTCACACTCTGAAGTTCCAATCTAAATCAAATGATTCGCGTTTGAAGTTCCAATCTAAATCAAATGATTCGCAATTTGCGTTTCGAAGTTCCAATCTAAATCAAATGATTCGCAATTCACACTCTGAAGTTCCAATCTAAATCAAATGATTCGCAATTCGGCGTTTGAAGTTCCAATCTAAATCAAATGATTCGCAATTCACGCTCAAGTTCCAATCTAAATCAAATGATTCGCAATTCACACTCTGAAGTTCCAATCTAAATCAAATGATTCGCAATTCACACTCTGAAGTTCCAATCTAAATCAAATGATTCGCAATTCGTGCTCCGAAGTTCCAATCTAAATCAAATGATTCGCAATTCACACTCTGAAGTTCCAATCTAAATCAAATGATTCGCGTTTGAAGTTCCAATCTAAATCAAATGATTCGCAATTCACACTCTGAAGTTCCAATCTAAATCAAATGATTCGCAATCCGCTCTGAAGTTCCAATCTAAATCAAATGATTCGCAATTCACACTCTGAAGTTCCAATCTAAATCAAATGATTCGCAATTCACACTCTGAAGTTCCAATCTAAATCAAATGATTCGCGTTTCGAAGTTCCAATCTAAATCAAATGATTCGCAATTCACACTCTGAAGTTCCAATCTAAATCAAATGATTCGCGTTTCGAAGTTCCAATCTAAATCAAATGATTCGCGTTTGAAGTTCCAATCTAAATCAAATGATTCGCAATTCACACTCTGAAGTTCCAATCTAAATCAAATGATTCGCAATTTGCGTTTCGAAGTTCCAATCTAAATCAAATGATTCGCAATTCACACTCTGAAGTTCCAATCTAAATCAAATGATTCGCAATTCGCGTTTCGAAGTTCCAATCTAAATCAAATGATTCGCAATTCACGCTTCGAAGTTCCAATCTAAATCAAATGATTCGCAATTCGCGCTTCGAAGTTCCAATCTAAATCATGATTCGCAATTCACACTCTGAAGTTCCAATCTAAATCAAATGATTCGCAATCCGCTCTGAAGTTCCAATCTAAATCAAATGATTATAATTCACACTCTGAAGTTCCAATCTAAATCAAATGATTCGCGTTTGAAGTTCCAATCTAAATCAAATGATTCGCAATTCACACTCTGAAGTTCCAATCTAAATCAAATGATTCGCAATTTGCGTTTGAAGTTCAATCTAAATCAAATGATTACGCAATTCACACTCTGAAGTTCCAATCTAAATCAAATGATTCGCAATTCGCTCAAGTTCCAATCTAAATCAAATGATTCGCGTTTCAAGTTCCAATCTAAATCAAATGATTCGCAATTCACGCTTCGAAGTTCCAATCTAAATCATGATTCGCAATTCACGCTTCGAAGTTCCAATCTAAATCAAATGATTCGCAATTCACACTCTGAAGTTCCAATCTAAATCATGATTCGCAATTCACGCTCCGAAGTTCCAATCTAAATCAAATGATTCGCGAATCCGCTCTGAAGTCGGATCTAAATCAAATGATTCGCGAATCAGCTCTGAAGTCGGGTTCTAAATATAATGAATCGCGATATGTGCTCCAAAGTTCCGATCTTAAACAAATGATTCGCGATCCGTGCTCCCGATTTGAATAATCAACCGAACCATCGTTTCAGATTGGGACTTTGAGCACGTATCATGAATCTTTCGATTCGCTAAACGATTAGCAAACCTGCTCTGAAGTCCGGATCTAAATCAAATGATTCGCGTCTCGCGCTAGCGCTTCGAAACAGTGAGTCATTAACCCATACATGATTTTTAAAATCATTACAAGCGATGTCGAAATCCGATTGGCTCTTTTGATCTGGTTTTTGTAGTGAATCGCTTGAATTGAGTGATCGAAGTCACGAGTTTGAATCAATCAGAGCTGTTCCAGCGTAAATGACTCACTCAATTGAGTCTGTTCGTATATTTACATATTCAGGTGAGGTCACCGGTTTACTGAGCTGCAGCTCAAAATACATGTCAGGTGGAAACAGTGCTTTATGATGGAGTTTGTTGCTTAATTCACTATATCTGAAATAGTTTGAGCTACAGTTCAGTTGCTGACAGTTCAATAGAAATCAGTTGAAAGCATCAATTATTGCTAGGGACAATTTAGCCGCTGGATATTGGTAGGGACATGTCATAGCATCTCTACTAAATTCTACACCCATGCATGATGTTGCTAAACTATATTTTCATATAATATAAATATAAGAGAGTGATCATGTCTTGAATTTTAGACTTATGTACCTGCATTCTAATAGACTCCTTCACACATCACGATCCTCAGGCACTGCATCAGTGAGAGATGACAGACGGGTCTGGATGGCGCGGGTGTGTTAAATGCCTTTAATCATTTTAGTGCATTGTTTTTAGGCTAATTGCACGAAATTAACATGTTAAATTGACATCTCTAGTCTGAATGCAGACAGTTCCTGCAGGTGTTTAGTTCATGTTGTTGCGGTCAATGTGTCCTCCGCTAATAGACTTAGAGATTTAAACTCTAATCACTGCTCTCTCTCTCTCTCTCTCAGATTCTGGGTTGTAACAGTGTGCAGATTCATACAGACACATAATATCTAACCTTATGATCTCCATAAAATACAGCAGCCAGAGTGTGATTATATACAGGATGAGTCTTTATATTCATAAGCCAAATACAACTGACATCAGTACAGCTAGATTCAACATCACACATTCAGTGAGTTTAATAAATAAAGTTATATACAGCGCAGCTTTCCTCCCATAAAGACAGACCTTCTTGATCATCCAATAATAATTAATCAATTAATTCTGCAATGACTGAGACATTTAATGCTGTGACTCAAAACATTTCATTTGAATTACAGTCCATCGTCAGTTACAGTGAATCACTCGTTTGAATAGAAATAATGAAATTTGTGTTTCATGTGATATCAGTGACACTAAGAGTAATTATATGACGTTCTTTTCGTCTAAACGCTCTATCTGTGTTTATTCAAACAACAGTGTCAGAAAAATATGATTTCCATATTTTTTACTTGTTTTCCAGTAGAAATATCTAAACGTTTTAAAATCAAGATTCAAAACGACCTAATATATTATACATAAGTTAGTATATACATAAATTAACAAAAAAATAAAATAAATCTGCCAATGGGGAATGAATAATAATCTTAATTCAAATGAAAAACAAGTTTATTTTTCTGACCCCACTAGCAGATGTTTTTGTTTGCATTCACTTAATTTTTGGTACATTTTCAGAAAACAAGACTTAGTATTTCTTAATATTATTATGTCTTTTTGTTCCTCAACAACATGTATCTTGATTTGAGGATATTTCAATATTTTACTAAAAAACACGACAAAAATACTTTACATGTTTGTTGTGTGTGTGTGTGTGTGTGTGTTTTTGTGACAAATCAGGACATAGATGTGTATAATGACGAGGGTATGGCAGGTATTACAAGGTGAAGATGACTTTTCAGGACATTGACCCATGTCCCCACTTTTCAAAACGCTTCTAAATCACACAGAATGGAGTGTATTGAAAATCTGAAATAGCAGACAGTCTCCTGCAAGGGGTAGGTTTAGGTGTAGGACAATAGCACATACAGTAAGTACAGTATAAAAACCATTATGCCTGTGGGATGTCCCCACTTTTCACAAAAACAAACGAGTGTGAGTGTGTGTGTGTGTGTGTGTGTGTACTTGTTTTTCTATTCAGGTGGGGACTTAAACCTGAATACACACAGACTCATGGGGACTCGTGTCACGGGTAAACAAGCTAATAAATCACACAGAATTAAGTTTTTTGAAAATCTAAAAATGCCTGCAGTCTCCTGTAAGGGGTAGGTTTAGGTGTAGGGTTGGTGTAGGACAATAGCACATACAGTAAGTACAGTATAAAAACCATTACGCCTATGGAGAGTCCCCACAAGGATAGCAAACCAGACGTGTGTGTGTGTGTGTGTGTGTGTGTGTGGATCACCGCTCCAGCCAGCGCAGTGATGGGTATCGGTCTGACAGCATCCGCCTCAGCTGTGAGTTCTGACATTTATCCCTCATTTCAATGACACACTCCACCTGTGAGCACAATCACATCAGTCCTCAAACACACTGTACATATCTGATGATAATATCATAGTACTGTAATATATAGCAGGGTTTCCCAAACTGGAGATCATGAGCTGATAAAAAGCTAGAAATGATTTAAATGATAAAAATGTACAATTAAATCAAAATGAAATAAAATAAACATTTACTGGACTATAATTAAAAATAAATATAAAATTAATTAATATAAAGTATAATAATAAAACAATTTATATAAAATATAATTAAAATAATATAAAACATACTTTTAAAAATTTTTACTAATGCATGTCATGTGAGAATTAAAGATCAGAGTGAACATGTGAATGTGTTGTTAAATTAATGAAATAACTTAAAATCTCAGCTCAAAGGCATTCAGCTGATAAAAACGCTTGGGAATCACTGTTATATACCGTGGTGCTGAATGAAAATAAACATGTTGTATTTGTTTGTTAGTGTGTAAATCAACTGTCCTCTGACCTGTGCTTTGAAGAGCTCAGCTTTATCACTGTAGCGTCTGTGACAAATATCCAGCAATCTGAGAGAGAGAGAGAGAGAGTTAGTGAAGGGATCTGTTTGCTTCATGTCCTGACAGTTAATCAGTCTAAACTGAGGATTCAGGAAGGCTTTTCTAACTTCAGCTGTGATTGCATTGAAGCTCTCCATGACACGAGCTCATTGAACATTCACAAGCTGATATTGATATGACCTGCAGCTTATATCTCCACTGATGCACTGGGTAGATGCTTTTATTCAAAGTGACTTACACTGCATTTGAGGTTTACATGCATGCTCAACAGGAGCTCAAACTGAAGTCATGGGTTCGACTCCCAGAGAATGCATGCACTGATAACATGCACAGCTCCAATGCAATGCAAGGATAAAAGTATCTGCATGATGCATGAGTGTAAAAAAGAGTTAAGTTTGCTTTGTGCATCTGTTCCTCCAGCGGGTGTCTTGGGTCATCCTCGTTCGCTCACCTGACGTCTTCTCTGGCCAGCAGGTCCAGGAGTTTGGCCATGTCTCCGGGCCAGTCGGCCAGCTGCACCGTGAAGCGACTGACTCTGTCGTCCAGAACCAGAGCTCGTTCCACACACTGCAGAACCAGGTCCAGCTCCATGTTTGCACTGCTCACCACCACTGCCACCCTGCAGCACACAACACAACCTTTACACAGCACTTACCTTCCCTTACACTTTTAGTTTCATATCTTCTATCTATTTTTAAATTTAAATATTAACTTTAATTTATTAAAAATATTTAAGTATTCAAAAATGTGTTATGTATTTCATGCTTTCTTGAAGTTCAAACAGTAAAGCAAGGTGCTCGCAATGAGTTCATGGGTTCTATTCCCAAAAAAATCATGAACTGCATGAGCTGAAAAATGTGCATAAATTATTAAATGCATAGATGTAAATGATTAAATTGACATAAAAGTGATGTTAATTTTAAAATTTACTAATATTTTTTTTAAATCAAAAGTTCAAATTAGACAGTGAACTAACATGAACATTTGTATTTTTACAATTAAAGATTAATAAATGCTGTAAAAATACATTGCTCATTGTTAGTAAGCTAATGCATTAAATAATGTAAACAAATGAGACCTAATTATAAATGTAAATGTTTAAGTAATTCAAACAAACAATTTATTCTAGCGCTAATATGGTTCATTAGCATAATCGTGGGCTGTTTAGAGTTGCCAAGCAGCATATAAACTGAATGCATTAATAATGTTAATATGCATTTCCCAACAACATAAAGTGCATCTCATGCATTCAGAGGCCAGAGTTTGTTTTCTGAAGGAGATTCAGTTCAATAGATCGCTTAAATGAGTTCGGTCAACTGTTTACCATCACAAACATGAAGTCCTCTGCTAACTGGCTCATCAGAAAGAGTAGCACAGACCCGGTTAGGATCATAATAAAGTGAGCGAGGGGCTTTAACCACCTTTTCCCTTTAAGCTCTGGCAGTTGTCCAGCTAAGATTGCGGCCAAGCCCATGGCTCCTTCTGTGTCCACGGTCGAGCGCTCGTACTCCTGAAAGCGCAGCATGGCCACCAGAGCGTCCGCCTCCCTTCAGAGACAGAAAACATCAGATGTGGAGTGTGTTCATATGAAACACAAACTGAACCGCAGAACAGACTCCATGTGACACACACATAGGGAGACTCGGCTCACATCTGGGACATTATAAAACACTTAACGTGCCCTAATGTATTATTGATGATGCTTACTATATATAGGCAAGCAGATGAGCCCAGAATATGAACACAATTATTCCTTTTTATTATGTTAAAATTCTGGGTGTGATTGATTTTCTGGGTCAATGGAATCGGTACAGTTCACCAAAAAATCAGGTAAAAACGGTACATTTTCAACATTAATACTTTTCACACATTACAAAAAAAGGCAAACATGAAAACATTTGAGAAATATATTTTTTTAAACATTTATCACAAAAATATAATATTATATGAACTATATTTTAAACATTTAAAAATATTTAAATATTAACTTTAAATATTATCTAAAGTTATTAAACATTTCAAGTTAAAGTATTTAATATGTTTATTTTTTTATTTATTGTGAGCTTTCCTGAATCTCAAACTGAAAGCGCAGCATGGTGCTCGCAACACCAAGATCATGGGTTCGATTCCCAGGTAAATTCGCATGCATGAATTTTTTTTTCCTTCCATAGAAACCCATTTTTAAGAAGCATGCTTAATTGCATGTCAAGCATTCTGTGTTTATGTGCTTGTTGTATATGGTATGCACCATAATTATGGTGTACACTGAATTTGGTTTCGTCAATATCATGCATTGTCACATTAAGTGTTTTACGGTTGAATCCTGCAACGCTCTAATAATAAAAACTAGGTTTTGGAACAGAGCAAATGTGTGATACTGTTGAAGAGTTTCAGCAGTTTTCGTTACTCAGAACTGTTTTTAGGGCAGAATAGAGCATGTTATTTGTATTAAACAAATTCCAAGAGAATTTTGCAACGCCAAAGTCTTGGGTTCGATTCCCAGGAAATGCATGAACTGATAAAGTGTAAACCTTGAATGCAATGTAAGATGATTTGGATTAACGTGTCTGCCAAAATGCATGAATGTCAAATGTTATATGAAGCCTCTAATAACAATTTAACAATTTTTCTGTTGATACTGGACTGAATGAAGCCAATGATCTTTAAGATACCTGACAGAAATGACTTTGTCCACCATTTTCTTGGCCAGCTGGAAGGCGTGTGTGCCCAGAGAGTGATCCACCAAATCTGTGTGATGGAGAACAGAGCCGTCAGAGCTGCTCACAGGAGACAGCGGGTTAGTTTGAGTGCTAAAGCAGGAGATTTTACCTCTGTAGAGTTTCTTGTTGGGGTTGCAGTAGAGATCTTTAATGGGAGAGTCTGTTTTGAGCGACTGCAGTAGAAGAGGAAACTCCTCCGGTTCAACACCCTGTTAGAGACACGGCATGCATTAAACTTACTGTACAGATCTAACCGTATACACTGCTGCTCAAAAGTTTGGGATCAGTAGGATTTTTATTGTTTTTTTTATTCTCTTCTGCTCAAGGCTGCATTTATTTGATCAAAAATGCAGAAAAAACATTGATATTGTGAAATAATTTTGCAATTTAAAATAATGGGTTTCTATTTTAATTTACTTTAAAATAGCTGAACAGCATTTATTTAAAATAGAAATCTTTTGTGACAATATACACTACTGTTTAAAAGTTTGGGGTCAATAAATGTTTTTCTTTTCTTTTTTTTTTTTTAAAGTAATTAATACTTTTATTCAGCAAAGATGTGCTAAATTGATAAAAAGTGATAGTAAAGACTTCTATTGTTACAAAAGATTTATAATTTAAATAAATGCTAAAAATCTTCACAATTTGCTGAAAACAGTATCACAAGTTCCAAAAAAATTTGAGGCAGCACCACTGTTTCCAACACTGATAATAAATCATCTTTTTTTTAGGCAATCTAACTATGGCTGAAGAGAATACAGTATCTCACAGAAGTACACCCGTCACATTTTTGTAAATATTTTATTATATCTTTTCATGTGACAACACTGAAGAAATGACACTTTGCTACAATGTAAAGTGAGTGTACAGCTTGTATAACAGTGTAAATTTCTCAGGTGTGAATGGGGAGCAGGTGTGTTAAATTTTGTCTCATCACTCTCACTCTCTCATACTGGTCACTGGAAGTTCAAAGCAAAGAACTCTGAGGATCTGAAAAAAAGAATTGTTTCTCTACACTGTCAGCGCTCAGACCATACGCCGCACACTGCATCAAATTGGTCTGCATGGCTGTCGTCCCAGAAGGAAGCCTCTTCTAAAGATGATGCACAAGAAAGCCCGCAAACAGTTTGCTGAAGACAAGCAGACTAAGGACATGGATTACTGGAACCATGTCCTGTGGTCTGATGAGACCAAGATAAACTTATTTGGTTCAGATGGTGTCAAGCGTGTGTGGAAGCAACCAGGTGAGGAGTAAGTGTGTCTTGCCTGCAGTCAAGCATGGTGGTGGGAGTGTCATGGTCTGGGGCTGCATGAGTGCTGCCGGCACTGGGGAGCTACAGTTCATTGAGGGAACCATGAATGCCAGCATGTACTGTGACATACTGAAGCAGAGCATGATCCCCTCCCTTCGGAGACTGAGCTGCAGGGCAGTATTCCAACATGATAACGACCCCAAACACACCTCCAAGACGACCACTGCCTTGCTAAAGAAGCTGAGGGTAAAGGTGATGGACTGGCCAAACATGTCTCCAGACCCAAACCCAATTGAGCATCTGTGGGGCATCCTCAAACGGAAGGTGGAGCAGCGCAACATCTCTAACATCCACCAGCTCCGTGATGTCGTCATGGAGGAGTGGAAGAGGACTCCAGTGGCAACCTGTGACGCTCTGCTGAACTCCATGCCCAAGAGGGTTAAGGCAGTGTTGGAAAATAATGGTGGCCACACAAAATATTGACACTTTGGGCCCAATTTGGACATTTTCACTTAAGGGTGTACTCACTTTTGTGGCCAGCGGTTTAGACATTAATGGCTGTGTGTTGAGTTATTTTGAGGGGACAGCAAATTTACACTGTTATACAAGCTGTACACTCACTACTTTACATTGTAGCAAAGTGTCATTTCTTCAGTGTAGTCACATGAAAAGATATAATAAAATATTTACAAAAATTTGAGGGGTGTACTCACTTCTGTGAGATACTGTACTTATTATGCTATAGGGGAAGATAAAGCTGGGTAACGTCAGCTTATAGATGAAAAGAGACACCATATTTAAAAAAAAAAAATAGAAGCCAAGGGGAGCAAATACATAGAAAACAAGACATGGCCAAGGATTGAACCTTGCGGAACACCACAATTAAGAGGAATGTCACAAGAAGAATAATGCCCTAATTGAACAGTAAAACTGTTTTAATCTGTAGCACTTTGGGATTCTGTGTGAATATAAAGTGCGTTATAAATAAAATTTATTATTATTATTATTAAAACACCTATTTGACAATTAAGAGCGAAACCACTGTAAATCCACACCACAAAGTCCTACACAAGACTCCAGGCATGACAAAAGAATGTATATTAATTATCATACACAGCTCATATGATGCGTTCACAGATCTGATGCTCATATGCATGAGTTCTCTCAGCTTTAACTAAGCGCCTCGCTGTGTTTGCGTCAGACCGGACTCACTATGACAGAGATGCGAGGGTTCAGGTGTTTGATGGCAGCTGCGGTTCCGGTCAGGAGCCCACAGTTTCCGCCCGCAGGCACGATGACCGCGTCCAGCTTGGGCACCTGCTCATAGATCTCCAGACCCACTGTTCCCAGACCAGCTAGATACACGGCGCTGTCATCCCTGCATGAGAGGCAGATGGGTGAGAGATGGATCGGACAGACACGCCAAACTCTGCTAAAGGAGCTGCTTTGCTCTCAGATTTGTGTTCAGTGCTCAGGGTCCGAAGAGTCATATTTGTTCTTCATTCTGACTGTCTTTAATTAGTTAGAATAACAGTGCAGGGATTAAAACCCTGCACTACAAAAAATAATTTTCTTTGTTATTTTTGTCTTGTTTTCTAGTATAAATATCTAAAAATTCTTGAATCAAAACAAGCAAATATATCTGCCAATAGGTCAAGAAAAAATATCTTGTTTAGCCTTTGAATTTTTCTTACCCCCACTGGCAGATATTTTTGCTTGTTTTAAGACAAAATTTATATTTAAAAAAGTCACACCAGAGGTTTCTGCAGACCAGTCAAGTTCTTCCACACTGACTCAGTCAATCATTTCTTTTTGAACCTTGCCTTATACACAGAGGCATTGTCATGTTAGAATATAAAAGGCTCCTGTCCAAACTGTTGCTTTAAAATTAGAAGCACACAATTCCCTAGAATATCATTATATGCTTAAACATTAAGATTTGTACTCATGGAAATGACTAAAGTAGTCAAACCTGTTCTTTAGAAGGGGGTGCCAATACTTTTGGCAATATAGTAAAAGCACTTTATGCATAATGTGAAATAAGCATGCATGTGTAAGTGATCCGGACTCACTCCTCCAGACACAGGTATCCGTTCTCTCGGGCCAGGTGTCTAGCGTGGTTGATGGAGTCTCGGGCCGTGCTGCCGTAGGAAATAACCATAGCACCGTAGTCTCTGTACATGCGCAGGCGCGGAGGAGAGCTGTACGCCGGCATGATGACAAACACCGGGATCCGCAGCTCCACCGCGTGATACGCCACCGCCATCGAGAAGTTACAGTCTGTAGCCACGATCACTCCCTTCCTCTGCTGATCCTGGAGCAGACACATGGTGACACGCATATCTCACATTAGATGTGATGTTATGATGATGATGTGTGTCAGGAAACCAGAAATTACATTACAGTCACATGCTATCACTCAGTTTTGCTTTTATAAAATTAAATATAATTTATTAAACAAGTGGTAATAAAACTTTAAATTTTGTCATTTAATTTCTGGTGTCTTGACATTATTATTAATATCATTTTTTATTTAAAATGTAATATCAGTTATAGTATAATATCATCACATATTTAGTATTGTAATAATTTGTGTCAAGAAAGCAGAAATTACATTAGTCACACGGCATCACTCAGTTTTGCTTTTATAAAATATACATTTTATTTTATATAATTTATTAAACAAGCGATAAAACGTGAATTTTTGTAATTTAATTTCTGATGTCGTGACATTATTATTATTATTTTAAATATAAAATATATCAGTTATAGTATAATACCATATATTTTGTATTCTAATAATAGATGTCAAAAAACTGAAATTACATTACAAAATCTTCACACAGTATCATTCATTTTTATTTTCATAAAATATAACACATGCTAATAAAAGTGAGAACTACTGTGCAAATTTTTGCCATTTCATTTCTGTTTTCTTGACATATTGTTATCATTTTACATATGACATCAGTTACATATGATTTTATATTTAGTATTGTAATATGTGTTAAGATAGCAGAAATTACATTACAATAATTTGCACAGTAGCGCTCAATTTTATTAGTATATATTTAATTCATGGTATTATATTTAATATGATAATATCTGTAAAAACAAAAAACACACAAATTCCATCTTAAAAATTCACACAATATCGCATTTAATTTTATAAAAATAAATATCATATATTAAACATATGAAATTAAACTCAGCACTACTGTGATTTTTTTTTACACATCATATTAAATATAATATCAGTTGTATTATCATGTTTAATTTATGATATATTTAATATTACAAAAGTAATGTATTTCAAGAAACCCAAAATTAAATGGCAAAAATGTACACTAACACTCTTCATAACACTTATCACATCCTTAATATATAGTATTATACTGTATTTAATATTACAATAATATGTCAACAAACCAGAAATTAAATGACAAATTCCACATAGTATCATTTAGTTTTATTTTTTATAAAATGACATGTTAAACATTTGATAATAAAGGTTAGCACTAAATATTTGTATTTTAATGTCTGGTTCCTAACACATTATTTCCATATAAAATATAATGTCCCTTTTATTATCATGTTTAATATATGATATTTTCTTTAGTATTATAATAACATATGTCAAGAAACCAGAAGTTACAATGGCTCGTAAATGTATCTGGACAGTTAAGTCACACATAAAAGTAGGGATGCACGATATTGGATTTTTGCCGATACCGATATATTTATTTTTGTTCGGAAACAACACCAAGTCTCTCCTGTGCGGAAATTTAAAATATAATTATTCTTAATTTGTTAGAATTAAATAATAATGAAGTCCTTTTTATAATGACAGTACATTGAAAGCTTTGAAAATAATTATAAATCAGCTATATATCTATCGCTGCATTTATTTTATTTTTTTTTCTCAGAAAGATGTAACCTTAAAATATTATTTTAAGATTTAACATTTGTAGATGGTCTAAGTTGTAAAAATTTTGAAAATCTTTTAGAGCTCATGATTCCTTTAAAAAAACACATTTTACACATTAATTCATAAATCTGTATGCGTCATGTTTGTGATTTTTTTTTTTTAATCACAAAAGCTATAGCTTCTGACCTTTGCATTAAAACATACTCATTATTTTATGACATTGATACTGCTTTATTTATTCAGAAACACAAGTTTCTTAGTGATGTTTGTGTATTTTACTTTCATTTTGTTACAAGCAGGCCAACACCGCCCCTATGTAAATAAAACACCTTACCAGACGGGCATTAGAACGCATCATCTTGTACATGTGTTCTCAAATTAAATGCAGCGATCCAAAACAGTGAATCTAATCATCATTAGGGCTAAAGTTTGCTTCACGAATGATGTGATTAATCGCTAGCACAACCTGAGCACGTGTGAGTTCACCCTCTTATCGGCAAGACATATCGGCATAATGTATCATATCGGTGCCGATGCCGATATTTACATTTTAAGCCATTATCGGCCGATTCCAATATCGGTCCGATAATGCCGTGCATCCCTAAAAGTGTATGACTTTCATTGCATTAAATCACTAAGGGTGTGTATCTGCAGAATGAAGCACAAAGAGACATTTTGTCTTCATTTTAACACTAAATCTATGGTTGTATCATTACAAACCGATGCTTTGTCTGTAAATGAAGTTTGTGCATGACTCTGGCTCTGATATTTGATGTAAAGCAGTGGTGTGCAGGTGTGTGTCTGTGTATATATAATGTGTATTAAAGGTCTGACCTGTTTGAGAGAGGACAGCAGGTACAGCGCTCCTCTCTCCTTCACTGAACCCGTGTAATGCAGAAGCTCTTTCTTCAGGAAGATCTCCATGCCGTACTGTTTGGACAGTCTGGAGTACTGCGGGCAGAGCACACACACCTTCATGAGTTTGTTCATTTGGCAAACACCTCTCGTTTTTAGCAGGTCATGAAACCCACCTGACCCAGTCGGAAGAACGGCTTTAACCCTAAAAGGGGAGATGTATTCTGGGGGTTACAAACATTTGAGAAGCAGTGAAAGTGTGGGTCTTAGTTCTTGGTTTCATTTTGAAATGGTGAATATTTAGAGGTGACTTTTGTTTCTACATTCTTAGTTTAGCTCACAGGAAGCATTTAAAACTGCATGGCCTCCTGTACACTCTTAAATATAAAGGTGCTTCACGATGCCATAGAAGGACCGTTTTGTCTAAATGGTTCCATAACATCTGAAGAACCTTTCTGTTTCACAAAAGCTTCTTTTTTTGGCGAAAGAAGGTTCTTCAGATTGCAAAAAGGTAAGAAAGAGAAGGTTCTTTGACTGAATGGTTCGTTGTGGAACCAAAAATGGTTCTTCTGTGTCATCGCTGTGAAAAACCTTCTAAGCACCTTTATTTTTAAGAGTGTAGTGGGAAATCTACACTGTAAAAAAAAAAAAGTTGAGCCAACTTAAAATTAAGGCAACCAGCTTCAGCAGATTTTTGAGTTTTCTCAACTTGTCATTTTAAGTTTATACAACAAAAATTTGGGAATCTCTTACAAAAATAAGTTGAGCAAACTCAAAAATCTGCTGAAGCTGGTAAAAAATGTTTTTTTTAAGTTTGCTCAACTTTTTTTTACAGTGTACTCACCCTGATAAAAGTCGATCTAGTTCATATTTACACTCACCTGTTTAAAAAGCTGTTGTTCAGCATTAGCTTATTAGGTTTACATTGAAATTGAATGCTTACATTTTGTGTAATCTGTCTCTAAATGTTTGTATCTCAGGGATGCGTCGCTCTTTCAAGGGAATAAATCAAGATATAAAAACATATACATAGACTCTGAGATTTTGTGGCTTGTGTTTTAGAAAATCAGATCTTTTTGTAATCTTGACAAAACACATATCGCTGGAAAGATCGGACAGTCAAGGATCCATATTTTGTAATAGAAGTGATATTGCAACAGAAAATGATTGATTTGTGACAGAAGTTTGGGTGTAACCCGCTGGTTATTTTTGGTATAGTGCCCAAACTAAATCTCACAGGAACCACAATTTTTATATCAACAACTTCAAACATAACTTGGTTAGACACATGGTGCTGATTTCATAGAAATTTTAGAGTGCAACATATTTTAGAAAATATTTATTTTATTTAAAATAAAATAAAAATTAGTATACTACATTACCTTTACTGTAGACTTAAACTTTTATAACTTTTTTTTTAAATTTTGAAATACTTTCACTTCAGCAATAATCTGCTATGTGTCTTTTTTAAAAGAGACCAACCGTAGGTCTGTATTCCTAAATGTTCAGGGATTACTACTGTATTGTAACAAGCATTGATTAACAAGTGTTCTGTTTTCAGTGAATTTATACCCCAAAGGAGCGACATGTCCAAATATAAGAGTCGAGTTTTGATAAAAAAAATCATGAAATTCTATTATTTGAGATCCAATAAGATGGAAAATAGCAATAAATTAATTATTTATTAATTATTTATTTATTAATCTCTTTATGGTTTTGCCCTTTTAAGGGTTAAACAAACCTTCCCAAATTCACACTGAACTCAGTATCCTCTCATGACTGCTTTCACATTTCATTAACGCATTCCTGAAAACTCAATATCAGTATCTGCAGTTTGATCAGACGCAGATGTTTGAGTCTAATTGAATGCTGATGTTGGATCAGGGACGTCGCATATTCATCACACCCCATAAAATAATTAATATGTCACTCAATGCATTTTTTCCTTCCATCACATAACTTCTTTCCTGACTGTCAATTACAGCCTGAGTCGCTGCTCACTGGATCAGAGCGCTGGTAATGCTTTCGCAATGTACAGCCAGTTTACCATGCCAAAAATAAATTATATATATATATTTGTATATTTTGTTAATCGCTGATTGATATGCAATGTAGAGTTTACAAGCAGGATGAGAAAAACATCTCTGTTCATATATGCACTCACTTATATATTTTGATATATTGCCCTGATTAATCAATGTTTATTTTGATTACACGTGACTGATCCAGCAATTATATGTAGCTAGCTAGTATGAGTAAGGGAATGATTTCTCTGTGTGTGAAAAAAGTGTGTGTGTGTGAGTGTGTGTGTACTGGTTTTTGTGGTTTACAGGGACAAAATGTGTGTAATAACATGGGTATGACAGAGGTATTACAATTTGAAGGTGGTTTATGAGGACACTGTCTATGTCCCCGTAAAACAAAAGGCTTAAAAAACATACTAAATGGTGGTTTTTTTAAATCTAAAAATGCCTGCAGTCTCCTGTAAGGGGTAGGTTTAGGTGTAGGGTTGGTGTAGGACAATAGCACATACAGTAAGTACAGTATAAAAACCATTACGCCTATGGAGAGTCCCCATAAAGCACAAATACCAGACTGTGTGAGTGTCTCTGTATCATACCGTGCAGGGTGTTTTCTGAATGCCGGTCTGCTGGAGTTTGAAGGCGGCGGCGCTGATGTCCTCGAAGCGCAGATGCTCAGGAGCAGGTTTGGCTGCAGTCTTGCTCTCGCTGCTCTTCTTTACTGGTTTGGGTTTGGACATTAACTGGACCTCCGGCGCTTCGGAAACGCTGCTCTCGAAGACCTTCACATCTCCATTGAGGTACTCCTCGGCTCCGAAGTCCTTCAGGCGCTCTGGGCAGATGAGTGTGGAGCGGCGGCTGAGGCGTCCGTTCCCGATCTGGCCGTCTTTAGCGCACGGGCCGCTGTGGAAGGAGCAGTCGGGTTTGGAGGATCCTCTGCGCTGCTCCGCACTGCAAAAACCCAGAGTAATTACTATAATTCCTGTTTATTGATTCATAAAAACATCTCTTTCTCTTCTCCTCTGCATTTCTCCTCTGCTCTAGCTTGTTTAATAATATCTGACCCTGCAGCACAGAAGCAGTCATAAGCAGCACAGCTATATCTGCAGCAATAGCCAACAATACACTGTATGGGTCAAAATTATACATTTTTCTTTTATGCCAAAAATCATTAGGATATTAAGATCATGTTCCATGAAGATATTTTGTAAATTTCCTACCGTAAATATATCAAAACTTCATTTTTGATTAGCAATATGCATTGCTAAGAACTTCATTTGAACAACTTTAAAGGAGATTTTCTCAATATTTAGATTTTTTTGCTCCCTCAGATTCCAGATTTTCAGATAGTTGCATCTCAGACAAATATTGTCCAAACCATACATCAATGGAAATATTATTTATTCAGCTGTCAGATGTATAAATCTCAATTTTGAAAAATTGACCCTTATGACTGGTTTTGTGCTCCAGAGTCACATACAGTTTTTACTAAACCTGCCCTAGAAATACTGTGACTCTTGTATGCCGCAGGGTTTATAATATTTAACTAAAACAAACTAAAATTAAAATCATCCAAAAATATTGTTACTTGAAACAAACATGAACTGAAATAAAATCAAATATAAAAAGCCTTTTATTTTCGCTAGTTGCCGATTTCTCATTTGAATTTAGTTCAAATTGATGTACTTAACTAAAACAAAAATACAAAAAACCTTTAGACATATATTTTTAAAAAACTCAATCACAAAACAAAGTTAATAAAACTTTAAAATGAAAATGAAAACAGAAAATATAAAAATAAAAACATTCAAAATATTAATAAAAATTAATTAGTATTAATAGATATGACTTTTGATTTTAATAATGCATTAATAAATGTTGAAATTGACATTGACTAAAATTAATAAATGCTTTAGAAGTATTTTTAATTGTTAGTTCATGTTAACAAATGTTAGTTAATGGAACCTTATTGTAAAGTGTTACCAAAATACCATATTAAATATAATATAAATTTTATTATAATGTTCAATTTTAAAACATTATTATATTTAGTATTAAATTTAAATTTATGACAAGAAATCAGAAATTGCATTACAAAAAATTTCTCATTAGTACTCCAACAGGTTTGATTGTATGGACAAAGAATATATTTTTCAGAATGTTCCACACTTGTTTTTTTATTTTATTTATTATTGTTCGTTTTATATGGAACAGATAGAATTTAAATGAGGTATTTAAAATTTGCTAAAAATGTCTATTTGTTTTACGTGGCTAAATATTTATGTAATTTATATGAAATTTTTGGTATTTCCCTACACAGTATAAAGTAAAAGTAAAAGTCACAGACATTTTTGCGGAGTAGGTGGTGGAAGTTTCACAAAGAAAACAGAATAATTTAATGAAACGAATGTCTCTTTGTAATTGAAAAGATGATTGATTCACATGAGGTGAATACAGCGATCTGTCTCGCCACATTATAGAGCGTGAAAAACACTATTGTAATACATATGGTCTGTATTTCGCTATAAAACTAACAGAATTTGAAAGAATTTATATTAAAAGTACTAAAAGCACAACACTTTTTGCTATTATTGAGTGGCTGGCGCACTTCAAATAATTAATACATTCAAAGACCTGAAATATTATTTCCAAGCATATATTGCAGTATTACACATGGTATGATTTCTGCTAATAATCCCACATATATTCAAATCATTTGCCAGGTCACCGGAATTTCTCCCGGTGCTCCCAATCCGGGCCATTTGCATGCGCAATTATTATAATTTTAATCTCGTAATCGCTACAATTTAATTCTCATAATTTTGACTTGATTCTCAAAATATTTAGACTTTATTCTCATATTGCTATGACTTTATTCTCGTAATTTTTAATTTTTTCTCAAAATATTTTGACTTTACTCTTGTAATTTTGACTTTATTCTCAAAATATTTAGACTTTATTCTTGTAATTTCGACTTGATTCTCAAAATATTTAGACTATTCCCATATTGCTACTATTTTATTCTCGTAATTTGACTTTTTCTTAAAATATTATAACTTTATTCTAGTAAATTCTACTTGATTCTCAAAATATTTCAACTTTATTCTTGTCATTTTGACTATTTTGTAATTTCAACTGTCAAAATATTTCAACTTTATTCTCACATTGCTACGACTTAATTCTTGTAATTTTTACTTTTTACTTAAAATATTATAAATTTAATCTCGTAATTGCTACGATTTAATTCTCATAATTTTGACAATTCTCAAAATATTTCAACTTTATTCTCATAATTTTGACTTGATTCTCAAAATATTTTGACTATTCTCGTAATTTCAATTTTTTTGTAATTTCAACTTTATTCTCAAAATAATTTAAACTTTTATTCTCAAAATATTTAAACTTTATTCTCGTAATTTCGACTTGATTCTCAAAATATTTAAACTTTATTCTCGTAATTTCGACTTGATTCTTAAAATATTTAAACTTTATTCTCATATTGCTACGACTTAATTCTCGTAATTTTGACTTTATCTCAAAATATTTCAACTTTATTCTTGTAATTTCGACTTTATTTTTATAATTTCAATTTTATTCTCAAAATATTTCGACTTTATTCTCATATTGCTACGACTTAATTCTCGTAATTTTGACTTTATCTCAAAATATTTCAACTTTATTCTTGTAATTTCGACTTTTTTATAATTTCAGCTTTATTCTCAAAATATTTAGACTTTATTCTTGTAATTTCGACTTGATTCTCAAAATATTTCAACTTTATTCTCGTAATTTCGACTTTATTTTTATAATTTCAATTTTATTCTCAAAATATTTCGACTTTATTCTCATATTGCTACGACTTTATTCTTGTCATTTTCTACAACTTAATTCTCGTAATTTTGACTTTATCTCAAAATATTTCAACTTTATTCTTGTAATTTCAACTTTTTTTTATAATTTCAGCTTTATTCTCAAAATATTTAGACTTTATTCTTGTCATTTTGACTTGATTCTCAAAATATTTCAACTTTATTCTCGTAATTTCGACTTGATTCTCAAAACATTTTGACTTTATTCTCATAATTTCGACTTTATTAAAAAAAAATTAGACTTTCTTGTAATTTCGACTTTATTTTTGTAATTTCATCTTTATTCTCAAAATATTTAGACTTTATTCTCGTAATTTGACATTTTTCTCAAAATATTGCGACTTTAATCTCGTTAAATTTTTTTTAACGTGGCGAACTACTCAGAGGTGCATTTACACAGCAATTACAACTGCTTAAATGAACCGCCTTTGATTGCTGCGGTGGGTCAGAGCTGGTTTAATTTAGTCTGGCTTTTATGCTGCATCAGTCTGAATTGTGAGCAGCCCTCACTCAGCTGTGTAAAGTGAAGTTAATAGTATTTCAGTGTCTGTGGTCATGTGTCCAGCACTGAAGTCTATTAATATCTCTCTCTCTGCAGGTCTGACCTCTCGCCTCATTCCTACGTCACAGTGTCTCTGTTATAGAGAAACACCCTCTGATGAACCCTATTTGATGCACACATTTCTAAATGATCAAGCTTTGCTGTTAAAGCTGTTTCACACGCAGTCTACTGCATGTCTTCTGTCGTCTGATTGATAGTTTAGAGTTTTTTATCCAGTAAAAGCTCTTTTAGTGTAATTGTAGAAGCGTCCAGCTTCAGCTGCTGCTTCTCGTGTGTTTTTTCTGTCAAATCTTGACTGATTTTGATCGAGTAAGCATCAGAATAACTGCAGTCATGTCTCCAGATGAACACTTGCTGGACTGAAGCAGCTCAGCTTTACTTGATTCTCCATCAATCATTTTCTAGAAAAATCAGCGCGTCTCAAATCTGATCATCAGGATCTTCTGAGGAGCTTTACTTTCACTGTTCCTCAGCGGAGGAATGATCTTCATCTCACATCTTCTGAGGAGCGTTTATTTCTTCATCTCTCAATCAGCATTGCATTATATGTTTGCATCATTTCACTCTCATCTTACTGAGACATATTACTGGAGATATAGAGCAACCACTGACATTTTATGTCAGTATCTGCTCTACTGTTAGAAAGATCTCATTGATTTACACCACAAGCATCAGAATTTCATCATAGAAATATCAGCATCTGCAGCAAATTCATATTTTTGTTCAGTTTGAGACTCTGAATAAAATTGAGCTGTTTTTTCCTCCACTTAAAATCCTGATGCATCAAAAACACACATGCAAACTTTTAAAATATTTTGTCTAACATTTAAAAAAAATAAGATCTTTTTTTTCTGACTCTTATTTTATAAATCAGGCTTTACAGGGTTATTGCCATGCATTAATAAAGATGTTTTTGCTCTCTCAGCTCTCATTCTCTCTATCTCGCATGTTTACCGTGGCAGGAAGAGGAGGATGAAGGTGAGGAAGAGTCTGAGGAGGATGCACACTAAAGCTTGGAGGAGTGTCAGGAGAGTGGCGTTCTCTGTGATCTGTGGGAACGGAGGGAGAGCTATGGATGAGGACGGGTCTGCTGCTTCTACAGGAGAAGGATCGGGAGCTTTGGAAGCGGGCTGAGGAGCATCAGCCCTCTTTGAAGCTCCAGCTTGAGACCTGCTGGGTTTTCTTGGAGCGGGATGAGGAACAGGAGATGCTGAAGCTGATGGAGATGAAGCCTGGTGTCTCCGTGTGAGCTCTGGTGCAGGTTTGGGCGTCTCAAGGGTTGAATGTGAATCAGTGGATGGAGGAAGCACAGGATGGGAAGGAGAACACAGAGGATCTGCTAAACGCTGGTGGAGCTCCACACTTCTCTCAGACTCAGGAGCACACTGGGAAGGAGCTGGAGACTCTCTAAGGGTTTCAGACATACACTACCAGTCAAAAGTTTTTGAACAGTAAGATTTGTAATGTTTTTTTTTTTTTAAAGAAGTCTCTTCTACTCACCAAGCCTGGTTTTATTTGATCCAAAATACAGCAAAAGCAGTAATATTGTGAAATATTTTTACTATTTAAAAAATAACTGCTTTCTATTTAAATATATTTTAAAATGTAATTTATTCCTCTGTTTTCAAATCTGAATTTTTAGCATCATTACTCCAGTCACATGATTTGCTGCTCAAGAAACATTTATTATGATGTCAAAAACAGCGCAGTAGAATTTTTTCAGGATTCACAGATGAATAGAAAGTTCAGAAGAACAGCATTTATCTGAAATATAAATCTTTTGTAACATTATAAATGTCTTTATCATCACTTTTGATCAATTTAAAGCATCCTTGCTAAATAAAAGTATTAATTTCAATAATCCCCCCCCCCCCACACACACACACTCCAAGCTTTTGAATGGTGTAGTGCATAATGTTACAAAAGCTTTTTATTTCAGATAAATGCTGATCTTTTGATCTTTCTATTCATCAAAGAATCCTGAAAAAAATTTATTATCAAATATTGATAATAATAATAATAATAATAAATGTTTCTTGAGCAGCAAATCAGCATATTAGAATGATTTCTGAAGATCATGTGACACTGAAGACTGGAGTAATGATGCTGAAAATACAGCTGCACATCACAGAAATCAATTACAGTTTAAAATATATCCAAATAGAAAGCAGTTATTTTAAATAGTAAAAATATTTCACAATTTTACTGTTTTTGCTGTACTTTGGATCAAATAAATGCAGGCTTGGTAAACAGAAGAGACTTCTTTAAAAAACAACAAACAAAAAAAACCCGCTACACACACTACAGTTTCCCACCTCTGCCAGAAGGGATCATATTCCTCGCTGTCATTAAAGCTTTTCGTGTCTCCTGCAAGCCGTCGTTCACAAAGTTAGCAAAAAACTGTGCTGCGAAATTCATCCTGGCCTCAAGCTGACATGAAATATGCTCTCTCTGTCCAGCGGTATTGTCCTTGTCCTCCACAACATTAGCTTACCGCTCAGGGTTATTTAAGGAGGGATTAGCCATAATCACACACTGGAGTCTCTCCGGCCCTTCAGCCCTCCAGGACTCCACCTACAGCTCTATTCCTGTATCAGACCCGGGTTAAACCCACCTCTCACGTGGTATAATCAGACTTGATGAGGACTTTGTCCAGCAGAAAGTGTCCTCCAGAAGACCTCAAGCTCTGACCTCTAGGACAGGCCAAATCCTCCTCAGACTGGATCACAAATCACCTCTGACTTCACAATCATCATTTATGATGCTCCAGACTTTAGGAGGCTCCAGAAATGCTGCAGCCATGATATCTGTGACCATGCAGCACAGAAGCAGTCATAAGCAGCACAGGTATATTTGTAGCAATAGCCAACAATACATTGTATGAGTCAAAATTATCCATTTTTCTTTTATGCCAAAAATCATTAGGATATTAAGTAAAGATTGTGTTCCATGAAGATATTCTGTAAATTTCCTACCGTAAATATATCAAAACTTAATTTTTGATTAGTAATATGCATTGCTAAGAACTTCATTTGAACAACTTTAAAGGTGATTTTCTCAATATTTAGATTTTTTTGCACCCTCAGATTCCAGATTTTCAAATAGTTGTATCTCAGCCAAATACAGGTGCATCTCAATAAATTAGAATGTCGTGGAAAAGTTAATTTATTTCAGTAATTCAAGTCAAATTGTGAAACTCGTGTATTAAATAAATTCAATGCACACAGACTGAAGTAGTTTAAGTCTTTAGTTCTTTTAATTGTGATGATTTTGGCTCACATTTAACAAAAACCCACCAATTCACTCTCAACAAATTAGAATACTTCATAAGACCAATAAAAAAAGGTTTTTAGTGAATTGTTGGCCTTCTGGAAAGTATGTTCATTTACTGTATATGTACTCAATACTTGGTAGGGGCTCCTTTTGCTTTAATTACTGCCTCAATTCAGCGTGGCATGGAGGTGATCAGTCTGTGGCACTGCTGAGGTGGTATGGAAGCCCAGGTTTCTTTGACAGTGGCCTTCAGCTCATCTGCATTTTTTGGTCTCTTGTTTCTCATTTTCCTCTTGACAATACCCCATAGATTCTCTCTGGGGTTCAGGTCTGGTGAGTTTGCTTCAAAAAACACAATGGAGCAACACCAGCAGATGACATTGCACCCCAAATCATCACAGACTGTGGAAACTTAACACTGGACTTCAAGCAACTTGGGCTATGAGCTTCTCCACCCTTCCTCCGGACTCTAGGACCTTGGTTTCCAAATGAAATACAAAACTTGCTCTCATCTGAAAAGAGGACTTTGGACCACTGGGCAACAGTCCAGTTCTTCTTCTGCTTAGCCCAGGTAAGATGCCTCTGACGCTGTCTGTGGTTCAGGAGCGGCTTAACAAGAGGAATATGACAACTGTAGCCAAATTCCTCGACACGTCTGTGTGTGGTGGCTCTTGATGCCTTGACCCCAGCCTCAGTCCATTCCTTGTGAAGTTCACCCAAATTCTTGAATCGATTTTGCTTGACAATCCTCATAAGGTTGCGGTTCTCTCGGTTGGTTGTGCATCTTTTTCTTCCACACTTTTTCCTTCCTCTCAACTTTCTGTTAACATGCTTGGATACAGCACTCTGTGAACAGCCAGCTTCTTTGGCAATGAATGTTTGTGGCTTACCCTCCTTGTGAAGGGTGTCAATGATTGTCTTCTGGACAACTGTCAGATCAGCAGTCTTCCCCATGATTGTGTAGCCTAGTGAACCAAACTGAGAGACCATTTTGAAGGCTCAGGAAACCTTTGCAGGTGTTTTGAGTTGATTAGCTGATTGGCATGTCACCATATTCTAATTTGTTGAGATAGTGAATTGGTGGGTTTTTGTTAAATGTGAGCCAAAATCATCACAATTAAAAGAACCACAGACTTAAACTACTTCAGTCTGTGTGCATTGAATTTATTTAATACACGAGTTTCATAATTTGAGTTGAATTACTGAAATGAACTTTTCCATGACATTCTAATTTATTGAGATGCACCTGTATTGTCCTATCCTAGCAAACCATAAATCCATGGAAAGATTATTTATTCAGCTTCCAGATGATGCATAAATCTCTATTTCGAAAAAAACCAAAAAAAAAAAACCCTTATGACTGGTTTTGTGGTCCAGGGTCACATATAGAGTGATTTGCAGGACCACGGTGCTACATACTAGTTAAACATAAGATAAACATACAACAATGCAAATATAGGAAAAACAATAGCTATACAACAGTTTAACCATCTGACTATACTTATACTATAAATACTATAACTACTATACCTAGTTGACTACACATACACAAACTGAGACTGTACAAGAACTTTACATAAATACTGTACATGAAATTGTGCTAAAGAGATATTTGTACATGAAATTGTGCAGAAAATTTATATTTTGTACATTAAATTGTTCAGAAGAGAGATTTTGTGGGAAGCAGCGCATAGTGCAAAAGAGTAAATGCAATGCTCAAGTAAATATTATTTTGTAGTGCAATATTCAAGTAAACATATATTATCTTATTGAGTCTTTGTAGCAGGGTGTGTTTATAGAAAGTGTCTAGTGTGCATATAGTGGGACGAGTGCGTTACTACAGGTGGTTTGTATAGCCCACTCACCTGTGTGTAGCACACTCAGAATTGCACTTAGGAAAATTGTCAATAGTTATTTATGAGTTGGGGGGCTGAGGTGTTCATGGTTTCAGAGCGGGGACAGGGAGATTGGAGTTAAGAGCTCTCACAGCCTGGGGAAAGAAGCTGTTGAGCAATCTGACAGAACGAGCTTTGATACTCCGGTACCTTTTTCCTGATGGCAGGAGCTGGAAGAGGTTGTGGGAGGGGTGGGTGGGGTCCTTCAAATGTCCAGGATGGAGGGAAGAGGGGCAGCGATGATCTTTGCGGCAGTGTTCACTGTCCGTTGTAGGGTCTTGCGGTCAGCAGCACTGCAGTTCCCGTACCAGACAGTGATGCAGCTGGTCAGCACACTCTCAATGGTGCCCCTGTAGAAGGTGGTGAGGATGGGTGGAGGGAGACTTGCCCTTTTCAGCCGACGGAGAAAGTAGAGGCGCTGTTGTCCCTTCTTGTTGAGTGACGTGACGTTGGTGGTCCAGGTGAGATCCTTTGTGATGTGCACCCCCAGGAATGTAGTGCTACCGACTCTCTACGGTTGAGCTGTCGATGGTCAGTGGGGGGTGGTCAACAGAGTTTCTCCTGAAGTCCATCACAACCTCTTTTGTCTTACCCACATTGAGGGACAGGTGGTTAGCACCACACCATTCAGCCAGCTGTGCCACTTCCTCTCTGTAGTGCGTTTCATCGTTGTTGCTGATGAGGCCTACCACAGTTGTGTCATCAGCGAACTTGATCCAAGCTGGACTTGGCAGTGCAGTCGTGGGTCAGCAGCGTGAAGAGCAGCGGGCTGAGCACACAGCCTTGTGGGGCCCCTGTGCTCAGTGTGGTAGTGCTCGAGGTGTTGCGGCCGACACGGACTGACTGAGGTCTTGCAGTTAAAAAGTCCAGGATCCAATTACAGAGGGAGGTGTTAAGGCCCAGCAGGTTTAGTTTGTGGATGAGCTGTTGTGGGATTGTATTGAATGCTGAGCTGAAGTCTATGAACAGCATTCTTACATAGGAGTCTTTCTGTTCCAGGTGAGTAAGAGCTAGGTGGAGAGTGGTGGATATTGCATCGTCCGTGGAACGGTTTTGACGATATGCAAACTGGAATGGGTCCAGCGTGCTTGGGAGACTGGACTTGATGTGATGCATGACTAACCTCTCAAAGCACTTCATCATGATTGGGGTCAGTGCTATGGGACGATAGTCATTAAGACAGGACACAGGTGACTTCTTTGGTACTGGGATTATGGAGGTGGATTTGAGACACGTGGGGACGACTGCCTGGCTCAGCAAGGTGTTGAAGATGTCTGTTAGGACATCCGTCAGCTGTTCAGCACAGTCTCTCAGTACACGTCCAGGTATGTTGTCAGGGCCCGCAGCCTTTCGTGGGTTAATCCTGGATAGGGTCTTCCTTACATCGGCTGGGGAGAGACAGAGTACCTGGTCGTTTGGAGATGTGGGTAGTTTCTGTGCAGGTGTGCACAGAAAAGGTGTTAGTGGGGTAAGTTGAGCCAGTGGCTCACCCCTCCTTACTATTATAAAGTATTATTTTACTGCAACTTTACATTATATTTCATTCATTTTAGACCAAACTGTTTTTTATTTTGTTCTGAAAATTTTAAATAGGTCTTATTTATGAAAATTAGCCATTGACATTTTTATCAAATTGATCAATTTTAACATTTATAAGTGGAATGTTAGCGCAGTTCTGTAAGGTCAATTGCATTTTTTTTTTTTTTTAATTCTTCAATTTTAACTTTATTTTGTTCTGAATATTTTTAATAATTAAAATGCCTTTGAAGTTGCAAACTGTATCTTTTAATAAATGGATGGCCAGTCCATCACAAGGATCACAGATTTTAAGAAGTCAGTTTTATTGAATTTCTCTTGCTTTGATATAGCTCGAGGTAAAAAATGTTCAGTTTTACTTCAGCATAATCAGTGGCACAGTTTAACTCCATGTGGCTAAACTTACCCTCTCCCTAGGCTTAGTTTACGAAATGTATGTACATATTTAAGTTGGACAGATTACTGTCATGTACTCACTTTAAGTAAAAATTGGCTCAACCCCGCTCTCCCCTACAATTAATATTGATTGTAGTATATACACACTCAACATCAGCTTTAAATGTGAACCTCTGAGCACATTTAAAGGACATATAATCTCATTGGTTAACCAGATTTGTACATTTCTAAAGGAAATGTAAGTTGTTAAGTTAAGTTAAGTAAGTGTTTGTCCACCACAGTGGTTCTGTGTGATTGTGAGGTTTTTCTTTTCTTGTCTGGTGCTCAAGAGTCCAATCTTCTGGCTTGTGTTGGGCAGTAACTAATTACAGAAATATTATTTTTTGCAGTAACTAGTAGTGTACCTAATTACTAATAAGATTTCAGTAATAATATTACAGTAACTATCCATAAAACAGCTTGTTACTTAGTTACTTTTGATGCCTCAGCCCCTACTGATTTGACAATTCCTAGATTTTCATAATTTTCACATCTTATGAACACATTAAGTCACCAGAGCAGCAGGCAAGCTTGGAATATGGAATAGCTTACATTCAGCAGATGGAAATATTACCATTACATTGATTTTGTGAGGAGAAAAGATGCTCTGAAGACTGAAGTGTAAGTCGTGGCATTATTTTGCTCATCCCTCTGATCCTGTCTTCTGTCACGGGTTGTTGGGGCTTGAAGCTCAATAGAGCATGAAGGAGTCAGGTATGCAAATGAACAGAGTCTTTTAATAAATCTACACAGAACGCGAAAACACAACCTCTTCAAATAATGTAAAACAGGACAAAAAAAAACGGGTAAGGCAGGGCTATAAATACTAACCAAACGAAAGGAACTAATGGGATAAATTAACAAGGAACAGGTGATACAAATGATAATCAGGGAACTAAGGAAAACTAGGTCAGGGCAGGTAGAACAGAAAACACAATGAAAATAAACTCAAAACTAAACAGAACATATACGTGACATATCGGCCCCCTCCCGGAAGGCGCATCTTGCGCGTTAACAGTTCCACCGGGGAGAGGGGGTGGGCGCCCTGGAGGCTGGTGCAGGGCTGGGACAAGGAGGGCCTCCAGGGCGGATCGGGGAGTTCCGAGGACCATGGCAGGACAGGTAGTCCCCGGAGACACGGCGGAGCAGGGGTCTCAGGAGGCCTTGGCGGATCAGGGGACTCTGGAGGTGTCTGGAAGAACGGGCTCTGGAGGCATGGGCTCTGGGGCTGAAGCTGACACTGGAGCGAGCTCTGGGGCTGGAACCCATGTCATCCCCTCATGCTCCACCAGTATTCCTAGGGTCACATGTGGGGTGGATGGTGGGATTGAGTGGGCCGCGAACGGCGGCGGGCTTGAGTCAGTGGCGGCTGACAGGCTTGACTGGAGGACAGCTGATGATCTGGATGGCGGTGGACTTGACCTCGCCGTGGATGGCGTTTCTGGGCTGAGGACAATGCTGGAACTTAGGAGGATACAGGGGTAGTCAGGGCTGGGGAGGCGGTCCGAGCCGTTGGTGCGATATGTGGGGGTTCCTGGCGTGGGGTGAGCTGCGGGGACGCGGCGTGCCTCAGAGGGGACTGGGCGACGAGACTGAAACGTTTCCTTTATTTCTTCAGCCTCATTTGATCTGTTTAAATAAAGAACAAGATTAATCAGCTCAATCAGGGGAAAATCATACACAGGAAGTTCACAGCGGATCGTCTCGCCGTCCAGCCCCAGCTGAAAGCACGCACCAAGAGCGGCGTCGGGCCAGCTCAGCTGGTTAACATATCCACATCCTCCACATACTGCTCCAACTTCCGACCAGCCTGCCACAAACCCCACAGCTTGTCCTCAGCCGCAGTCATCCTTCTGTTTTAAGGGTCCTGTCTTCTGTCACGGGTTGTTGGGGCTTGAAGCTCAATAGAGCATGAAGGAGTCAGGTATACAAACAAACAGAGTCTTTTAATAAATCTACACAGACCGCGAAAACACAACCTCTTCAAATAACATAAGACAGGACAAAGAGACGGGAAAGGCAGGGCTATAAATACTAACTAAACGAAAGGAACTAATGGGATAAATTAACAAGGAACAGGTGATACAAATGATAATCAGGGAACTAAGGAAAACTAGGTCAGGGCAGGTAGAACAGAAAACACAATGAAAATAAACTCAAAACTAAACAGAACATACACGTGACCTATAAACTGCATTACTAGAATTAAAAATAGTTTTACAAAACAAAACAATTTCTTGTGAAATTTTGATAAAATACATGATGTAATAATCATATATGTGACCCTGGAGCACAAAAGCAGTCATAAGCAGCAGCTATATCTGCAGCAATAGCCAACAATACATTGTATGGGTCAAAATTATACATTTTTCTTTTATGCCAAAAATCATTAGGATATTAAGTAAAGATCATGTTCCATGAAGATATTTTGTACATTTCTTACCGTAAATGTATCAAAAATTCATTTTTGATTAGTAATATGCATTGCTAAGAACTTCATTTGAACAACTTTAAAGGAGATTTTCTCAATATTTAGATTTTTTTGCACCCTCAGATTCCAGATTTTCAGAAAGTTGTATCTCAGACAAATATTCTCCAACAAACCATACATCAATGGAAAGCTGATTTTATTCGGCTTTCAGATGATGTATAAATCTCAATTTCGAATGGTTTTGTCGTCCAGGGTCACATATGGGTAACAGAAATTATAGCTTCAAACTACACAATAAGAATAATACAACACTTTACTTAAACGTCACTATTAATCACCATTAAGCATTTGTAAAAATTTCTGACTGTGATCCAGTGTGGATTTTGGTGAAATGAGGCAGAAATACATTGTTAGTAACAGTTTAGAATCATTTTTTGGGGTGAGATACACAATTACAACTCTTGTGGGGCATGAAATAATAGTAATGTAACTAACTAGTAGTGTAACTAACAGTGTTGGGGAAAGTTACTTTTAAAAGTAATGCATTACAATATTGTGTTACTTCCAAAAAAAGTAACTAATTAGGTTACTTGGTTACTTTTTATGTAAAGTAATGCATAACGTTACTTTTGAGTTACTTTTTAAATATGATTTGTTTTTAATATAAAAAGTTTAATACAAAAAGTTTTAATTATTGCAGGTTTGTATAATATTCTGATTTTGCATTTGACTTTTTACTGATTTTGAGGAACACTGAATGTGTTTAGTGCAGGTGAGATGAGTAAATAATGTTGATATTTAGTCTAGAACTACAGTAAGATCATGTTCTTACTCCTGATTTCTCTCAACATGGCAACACCAGAGCTGTCCGTCAATACATGAGAAACACAGGAGCTGGAGTCACTTATTTGAGAAAGTAACTCTATTAACTATTAGTAACTGTATTCCTTCTAAATTAAAAAGTAATGCGTTACTTTACTAGTTACTTAAAAGTAATCTGATTGCATTACCCCCAACAATGGTAACTAATTACTGTTGCCAGAAAGTAATAAGTAACGCAATAATATTACTTTTGAAAGGAGTAACTTGTAACGAGTAATAAATTAAATTTTTTGAGTAACTAGTCCAACACTGGTCTGATCACATAGTGAAGTATCAGCACACTCTCCTCAACACACAACTTGAGCACAAACACAACACTTACACACTCAGCTTTATTAGTCTGTGCTGGAGGTTTCAGTGCATCACTGTCAGTTACCCTGTTTGCTTTCAGACTCTGTCGCAAGGTAAAATAACAGAATTCTCACATAAAAGTTTAGATGTAATAAAACATTTTATAAAAAAAAAATCATGCATAAAACTCGCACTGTAAAAAATGACTGTGAATTTAATGGTAAAACACTGTAAAAATGCTACAGTAAAAGCCTGTTAAATGGTTAATGGTGAGTTCCCTTACTATATACAGTGAAAAACTGTATTGGACATTACATGTCATTTTACAGTAGTATACTGTTTTTGGAAGTGGAAACATATAATTTACAGCGAATAACCGTAAATCAACTTTCCCTGAATTCCCTGTGTTACATTTCAATTTTGATGTTTTTGTTTTTTTTGTCGAAATAACTATGTTTCTTAGTTTTTTCTAATCAGTTTTGTACATTAGGATTGTATGTTTCTTCCATTATTTCAGTTTCATGTGTGTTACCATGATGGTGTTTATGTGAATGACACTGTGCACCTTCTATATATGTATTAATATTTAAAAGCTGCTTAAATGAAATTACGGTATTTAAATGTAAATTTAAGTTAAAACTGCAAAACCTAAAATGTTGCTAATGTATGTTTTACGGTAAAATTCCGGCTATCACAGCTGCCGTTTTTTAACCGTACATTTTTATAGATTTTTTTTACCATGCAGGCCAGAGTGTTTTCATGCATACTGCTGTTATTCATGCTCAGGACATGTTTTATGGAGCTTGTAATGAAATGTTTCCTTTGCCTCTTTTTATCCAGCATGATGCAGACGAACATGTGCAGATGAGATTTACAGACGAGCACTAACCCCAGACATCACACCTGACAGCTCCAATACATCACACAAAACTAACAAGGGCTGAAGAAGATCCCAAAGCAGGATCATTGTTGTCCATGTCCGTCCCCCTGATGACCATTCCAGGAAACAGAAAAGGATGGAAGTCCAGCCAAGAGAGAAGTCAATACGGAGACGGAGCCAAGAAACGCTTTCCAGCAGATTCTAGCGGTGGGATGCACAAATCATTTAAAGTTTGGAGGAATTGGCTTTCCTTGAGAGCAAATAGAGGATTGGAGGAACCCATCACAGTCAATCAGGCAGATTTTAATCAAAGCACAGAGGAGAAGATAAAAGATAAGAGCAGCAAATCTCTCCATGAGATCAGCTATCAGAGAGTCTGCGGCTCGAGTTATCTTCAGTCGCGTAAGCACTATTGTGGATCTTTCTCTCTTAAGGAGCTTTGCACATTGTACGCAGTGAACTTTACCCTTGAACACCTACGGCTGAACTTTCACTTTGTTTCTTCCTCTGCTGCTACAGTCATACTAACAACCAGTACTATGTGTAGTTCTCTTCTTAAATACAAAGAGGTCAAACAACAGATTCACGAGTTACTCCAGATTTCACAAAAAGCTCATGGATGTGATTTAATGTTCATCCGATCTCATTTTGTAAGTGACTTTTCTTTCTGTTTTAAAGATGTTTTCTTTGGATTGTTTGAGAATATAGGAACTTAATTTGTGTTTCCTGCTAGCTAAATTTCACATAAAGAAGCATCTGGCTCTAAATCTCTTTTCTTTATTCAAAGTTGATCTAAACAAATACATGGAAACTATCTAAAGTTCTGTTCATCCTAAAGCAGAGAAAACTGCATCTCTATATTCATCCTGTGTGTCCTCTTAAGGTGTACATTTATTTAAAATATGGCAACACATCCCTTACTCCAAAAAAACAAAATAAAACACATGGTTACCGTAGTTAAACCATGGTAACCACAAATTAACCATGGTTTTGCTACACTAACCATAGTTTAACCATGGCATTTGCAGTACAAAAACATGGTTACTACACTTTTACTATAGTAAAACCATGGTTAACTTTCTTTAAAGGGATACTCCACCCCAAAATGAAAATTTTGTCATTAATCACTTACCGACATGTCATTCCAAACCTGTAAAAGCTTCGTTCGTCTTCAAAACACAATTTAACATATTTTGGATGAAAACTGGGAGGCTTGTGACTGCAAAATTACGGTTGTACCACTGATAGCAGATGGACTATTTTGATGATGTCTTTCATACTTTTCTGGGCATTGACAGTGTTATTTACTTGGAAGTCAATGGGACAGTCACAAGCATTGTGGTTTTTATCCAAAATATCTTAAATTGTATTCTTAATTGTGAATTATTAAGACACTGTCTTCATATAAGCCTCGTTCAGATTGTCAGCCCAAATCTGATTTTGTGCATATCCGGATGGAATCAGATTTGAATAACTGAATACACAGCATATCGCAACTGTTCATATCTGATTTGTGTGTCCATAAGCGCTCTTTCGTTTTTACTGAATGTGCATTGGTTTCTATGGTAATGCCGTTGCGTTGTTATGACTACGCTAAAAACAACAGTAACAGCAATACAGTTTGCAATACAGATGTTGTCTTACTGTCGCGGTTGCGCTGTAATATTATATTTCGTCTGGTGAGGCAGCGGCAGAAACGCAGGAAGCTTGAATGTGCGGCTTTATTCCGTGATGCTGTCTCCGCTACTTTTATTTTATTTTTTTGGTCTCTGCTACTTTCCAAACACAAAGAGGTACATATACTAGTAGTACATTGTTTTTTCCGCTTGACTTGCACTTCACAATGACACAAGTTTGTTTCTGCAAAGATGTTCAGCATGTTTTCTGCAAAAACGTCTGACGTGTTTACGTTTTACGTGGCGTGAGGACGTGAAAAAGCTACGCTAAATCCGATCTGACCGTTCAGACTGAAACGGATTTCCAGAAATGCGATTTGAATAGGATTCCAAACCACATACGAATGTAGCTCGAAACGGATTTGCACAAATCGGATTTCATGTAGTTCGTTGCCGTTCAGACTATTTAAATATGATCGGATTTCAATCGGATTTGCACAAAAATCGGATTTGGGCTGACAGTGTGAACGAAGCTATAGAGGCTAAATTTGTGCAACTGGCCCCAGATCAGGACTCTGAGTGCGGATCGCAAATCGTTTGATTTAGATTGGGACTTTGGAGCGGGTTCGCGAAACATTCAATTTGCAAAATGATTCGCGATCCTGCTCCGAAGTCTTGATCTGAATCAAATGATTCACGATACGTGATCTGATTGGAACGCTTCAAACAGTTAATAATTTTGTGATGCAATGGTTTCGAAAAGCTCCGTTTCACCCATCACTACGTGCTTTTTAAAATCATTTCAAGCGATGTCAAAATTCGAAAATAATTGGCTCTTTTGATCTGGTTTTTGTAGTGAATCGTTTGAACTGAATGATCGAAGTCAAGAGTTTGAATCAATCGGAGCGGTTCCAGCGTAAATGACTCACTCAGTTTAATCGGTTCGACTGTTCATCTTTCGCGTCTTCAGTCATGTTTACACGACACTGTCAGCACTACTACAGGCTCAGCTCCCTAGTTTTATAAAAATAACTTAAAAAAGCGAAAAAAATATGATAATCTTTTTGTGCGCACAGAAAACAAAAATAACAACATTATTCAACAATTCGTTCAAACCAATTCTTTCTCTTTGTATTTTTATATCGGATTATCCTATTTAAATGTATTTAAATAAATGAGTTAGTCAAGTCAAGTTCTTTTATATAACGCTTTTAAAAATACAGATTGTGTCAAAGGACACTGTATTAAACAGGAAAATAGTGTGTCGGTAGTGTGTAGTTAGCCCAAAAGTAATCAAAAAGTAGTCTGATTATATTACCTAAAATGTGTAATGGAATGGATTATGTTACTAAATGTGATGTCATTTGGAATCATTGATGGATTCAAATTTCTGTAATGTACACAGCACTGACTGTGTGTGATTCAGGAGAATTCACGAGTGAAAAATGATCTGTGTGTCCTCATGTCTCATTAGAGCTGCTTAGGTTCAGATGGACGTCCATGACCAGCTGACCACAGACACTCCAGACTAATCAAGATGGACATGTTTACCATCATCCACCTCCACATGTGTGTGTGTGTGAGAGAGGGAGAGAGAGAGAGAGTGTGTGTGTGTGTGTGTGAGAGAGAGAGAGAGAGAGTGTGTGTGTGTGTGTGTGTGAGAGAGAGAGAGTGTGTGTGTGTGTGTGTGTGAGAGAGAGAGAGAGTGTGTGTGTATGTGTATGTGTGTGTGAGAGAGAGAGGGAGAGAGAGAGAGTGTGTGTGTGTGTGTGTGTGCACCTGTTTTTCTATTCAGGTGGGGACTTAAACCTGAATACACACAGACTCATGGGAACTCGTGTCACGGTGGGGACCTAAATTGAGGTCTCCACGGGTAAACAAGCTAATAAATCACACAGAATTAAGTTTTTTGAAAATCTAAAAATGCTTGTAGTCTCCTGTAAGGGGTAGGTTTAGGTGTAGGGTTGGTGTAGGACAATAGCACATACAGTAAGTACAGTATAAAAACCATTACGCCTATGGAGAGTCCCCACTTTTCACAAAAACAAGCATGTGTGTGTGTGTGTGTGTGTTTACTGCGCTTCATCACTATTTATTTTCTGCACAGGCTCTCTGGGGATGATCATTTGCAAAAACATCAGCAAAAATGTTTTTTGATGTTCAGTAATTCCTAAATGTTCATGAGTTTTGCGCGTGTTGGATTCATTATCCAGAGCGATGAGTCTGTGTTCTAGTACATGATCTAATTTACTCCACGTCTCTGTGTAATTCTGGATTGTGATTGGTCGCTGGTGTCATTCTGTGCTCTAATACTTGTATCTAATGACTCTAAACTCTAACTGATCATTGTCTTAGTGATTTTCTATAACCACAACATATCACTTTATATTAGTGCTGTCAAATGATTAATCGTGATTAATCGCATCCAAAACAAAAGTTTTTGTTAACATAATATATGTATACACTGTGTTTATTTATTATGTATATATAAATACACACACATACAGTATATATTTTGAAAATATTTACATGTATATACATTTATATTACCATATTTTATATTATATATGAATATATTTAATATATAAACATAACATATTTTTCTTAAATATATACATGCATGTGCTTGTATTTATATATGCATAATAAATATACACAGTACACACTCATTTATTATGTAAACAAAAGCTTTTATTTTGGATGCGATTAATTGTGATTAATCGTTTGACAGCACTACTTTCTACTTATGGTAAATTCTTTTATTCTCAAATGTGTGTGTGTGTGTATAATATTTAATATTTGATATGTAATATTTATATATTCTTAAAGCACATGTAAAGTTATATTAACAGATAATCAATGGCTCAGGGCTTCTCAAACCGGGTTTTTTGAGTTGATGAAAAGCTAATAAATAATTAAAAAATAAAAACCATCAAAATAAAACACTTACAGAGAAATGTATGGCAAAAAGGTATGGCATTCCTTGACAAAGGCTACTTGTTTTGCTGAAACCTTGGTAACAAATCAACAGTGCTTTAGGGTCTTGAAGTAGATGTTTCAGCTCAGATGAGTTCAGCTGATGAAAAAGTTTGTGAATTGCTGGCTTCTGACTCATGAGTCACGCTCTCAGCTTGAGTTTGTGTCTTCATGTTTCTGTGTGTTTGGCTTCGGTCCTGCTGGAGAGCGTGAAAGCAGACCCACCCGCTCTCACACACACACACACACACACACACACAGCCCTCCTCCTCCAGATACAGAACACTTTTGTTCTGTTTTCATCAGGAGTGCAGTGAATCTAGAGCGAGAGACAGTGTGACAGAAGAGACGCTTCAGAGCTCAAGTCAAAGGTGAGTGTGAGCTTCTGTTCCTCCGTCTGTCGGTTTCTCATCGGTGTTTGTGACAGACGTCACGTCTCTCTCCTGCAGGTCTGTCATGGGCCGCTGGTCGACGCCTGTGGCTCTTCTCATGCTCCTCATTGGTCAGATTTGCGCAGGTAAGACGCCGGATTGGCTGAAGGTCGGCGTGAGTGGGTTTGATAGACGACGGTCTGCAGTTTATGAGTTTGAAACGCAATCGTTGTCTTTGAGGATCATGATGGTGTTTTCAGATGGTTCTCAGGGACTTTCAGTGTGTGTGTGTGTGTGTGTGTGTGTGACTAGAACATCTGGTTCTGATTTGGCGTGTGTTGAGACTGACAGAACCGCACAAACACATGAGATTTCTCGCATGAGCTGCTGGAGTCCATCCAGAACCCCGAGGCGCATCAGTATCAGCAGATCTTCAGTGTCGGTGAGGGAGCATTGATCGTGTGAGATGACGTGATCAGAGGTGATTAGTGTGATGTGTGTGATCTCACGCTCATGGAATGAACACACACACACTCTCATTTTCTCTTTGTATTGGCTCAGGAAACTCTCCATCAAGCCCAGAAGAGTTGAACTGAACTAATGTGTGGCATTACTGCTTCATCAGCGGCTAAAGCAGCACTTCATCCTCAAAAACATCATTCTGTCAGCATTTACTCTCCTCGTGTCACTCAAACCTGCACGACTTTCTTTCTTCTTCTTCAATATGTTTATTAGTATTTATATGAACAACAGGGGAAAAAAATAGGTGACATTTCAAATGACATGAATGTGTTTTTTCTGTGGAGATGTTCAGATGAATGTTCACACAGCGCACATGATGACTGTTTATAAGGATTAGTCCATTTTTATTTACTGTATTGAATTGTATTCATCTGAATGTATAGTTGTTGTTTTTCTTTTACTTGATTATTTAACTATTTATTTTAATTGTATTTTAGTGCTTTGACTCTTCGAATGTGCATTTTAAATATATGTACTATTGTTGTTAAAGTCTCATAACTTGTGCACAGATGATATTTTCATTTTTAGTTGCTTTTGTGTTCTGAAGAACAAGGAAAGTTACACAGGTTTGAAACGACACGAAGGCAAGACAAAGAGAGATTTTGGGGTGAACTTTCTCTTTAAGCTTGAGATTCTGTACAGAATCCGTCAGTTTTTCTAGAATTGTGGATATGAAGACGCAACTGTTTTCTGCATTATTATTTTGTGGGTCTGTAGGACTTTAAATTTTCACCAGATGTCGGTAACAACCCGAGTAACCCATACTTACAAAGCAAACAAAACAAATAAGTTCAGAAATGAAGTTCTGTGTAATAAATGGACTGACACGGGGAAAAAGTACTGAACGCATGAAGAAAGCGAGCTGCAAGGAGGCTTGGAAACCCAAGACACCAGCTGAAATCTATCAGTAATTAAAGGAGATGAATATTAGCTTCAGTCCCAACAGCTACAGAACCAGGATGATGAAGATGATCCCAAACACAGCCGAGCAAACTCTCGACGGGTTTCAGAGAAAGATAATAAAGCTGCTAGAACGGCCAGACAATCACCTGACTTCAGTCCAATAGAAAATAAGAACTAAAGGTCAGAGTTCACAGAACCTTCAAGATCTGAAGACAGAATCACATCTGAGCAAGTTTCTCCTGCAGGAGCGTCTTGAAGCTGTCATTACCAACAAAGCCTTTTCTACAAAGAATTAAATACAGTTCAGTAGTTCAGTACTTTTCCCCGTGTCAGTCCATTTTATTACACAGAACTTCATTTCTGAACTTATTTGTTTTGTTTGCTTTGTATGTATGCATTACTCGGGTTGTTACCGACATCTGGTGAAAATATCAAGTCAACAGCACCTTTAGAAATATATTTACTGAGAGAAATGTTGACGTGTTCAACACTTATTTTGCCCGCTGTATGTGGTGCTGTCTGAGTCACGATCAGCTGCCGGAGGTCGATGGAGAAGTGTGTTTAACAGGGAACATCCTGCAGCACTTACAGAGAGGATCTATTAAAATGCTGCTCACGACAGGAGGTTTAATGCAAAAACATCAAAGACTGCGGAGGTGGGAATCCTGCGGGAAAACTCATGAAACATAACGAGCCCTGAGAGCGGAAACACTCCTGTGAAAGCTGTGTGAGACACGTGTGTGTGAGTGTGTTATTATAGACAGTGCTGGGGGTAAAGCATTACAAGTAACGCGAGTTGCGTAATCAGGTTACTTTTTTAAAGTACTGCATTACTTTTTAATTTAGAGGGAAATATCGGAGTTATTTTTCAAATAAGTGACTCCAGCTCCTGTGTTTCTCATGTATTGACGGACAGCTCTGGTGTTGCCATGTTGAGAGAAATCAGGAGTAAGAACATGATCTTACTGTAGTTCTAGACTAAATATCAACATCTCACCTGCACAAAAACACATTCAGTGTTCCTCACAATCAATAAAAACACTCAAATACAAACTCTGCAATAATTAAATAAATATCATTTATGTATTTAATCCTATTTTATTAACCGATGTCTTTGAGCTTCGATGATCCAATTCAGCCATACTAAGCAGAAATAACACATTAGTGTTTGATTTGAGTTATTGCTGAATAGTGTTGATGTTTCTTCTCCTGCGTCATATTCTTCATGTGATTAGTTTGAGCGTCCTCTACTGTACAGACGTGAATCTACATCTCCTTCAGTCTGAGCCGCATTCACTTCACTTTTGCTGTGAAAGAGCTTTACATTTGTACAAGAAGAACTTTCTATACTAAAAACAAACAAGCGAGCCCTGCCCAGATTTAAAAAGTAACTAAAAGTAACGTAACGCATTACTTTCCATAAAAAGTAACTAAGTAACGTAATCAGTTACTTTTTTTGGGAGTGACGCAATATTGTAATGCATCGCTTTTAAAAGTAACTCTAACCGACACTGTTATAGCATGTGTGTGTGTGTGTGTGTGTGTGTGCATGTGTGTGTGTGTGTGTGTGTGTGTGTGTGTGTGTGTGTAACATGAGCTCTCATCATCTGTTGTCATCAGTATTCAGTGTATTGTTGTATTTCCTTGTGTCCAGATGATTGTGTTCATGTTTGAGGTGAATCCAGCAACGCTCCTCAGAAGCTGTGTGAGTGATGTTTAATGTGTTTTGCAGTGATTGTAACTCATGTATTAACAGTAGATGTGTGTGTGTGTGACAGAGACGAGCAGCAGCTCAAACGCCTGTCAGGATCAGAACGCTCTTCATGACCGGATGGACGGCGTAGAGAAGGTGAAGCAGCTCAGTATCATCAGCGTTTAATCAGACTCAAAGTCACTCTTAAGATAATTTGAGGAAAGTCACGCGTCACGTGAGCTCTGTTAATGCCAGCGTGTCCTTTACCTCCGGCTGATCATGCGTCTCGTCTCTCGCTCTCTGATTCTTAGCATTAATCAAACACTTCACTTTACTTCTTGACTTCATCTCAACACTCGTCCCTGCTCTGTTTTGTTTTTTCAGTCTAATTGTTTCATCTTTTCTTGGCATCACTGTAATGCCAGCTGAGATCTATAGAAGCTTATTTTTTAAAACAAAGAAAAGTTAATTGAGAGTTCATTTGAGAGTTTCACCATTCTGACGTCTCTTTCCTCTTAATTCTGAGCTTGCATCCTACATTTACTTTTTTCCTCTAAATATCTTTGTGTTTTACTTTTTTTTTTTGCATTTTGCAAATGTATGACTTTTTTTTCTTCTGAATTCTGAGTTTATATCTTGTAGTTTCTTGACTTTTATGCCCTCTGATTTTTTTGTTGTTGTTGGAAATTTAAATCTTTTTTCCTTCTAAATTCTAAGTTTACATCTTTTAGTTTTTGACTTTTTCATTCTCTAAATTTTGAAATTACATCTTGCAAATTTGTCACTTCTTTTTTTTAGTTAGTTTTGCAAATTTGTGACTTTTTCCCTCTAAATTATGAATCTACATTTTGTAGTTTTTGACTTTTCTGTCCTCTAAATTCTCAGTTTGCATAATGCACAAATTTGTGATTTTTTCCCCTGTAATTCTAAGTTAATATCTTGAAAATGTGTGACTTGTTTTGTCCTCTAATTACTGAGTTACAGAGTTTATACTTTAATTAATTTATGTAATTTTTCCATTTTTCCCCCTTTAAATTCTGTTTACATCTTTTATTTTTTGACTTTTTTTCCGCTAAATTCTGAGATTACAACTTGTAGTTTTTCACTTTTTATCCTCTAAATTCAAGTGTTCACATCTTGCAAATTTGTGATTTTTCCCTCTAAATTCTGAGTTTTTCAAATTTCTCACTTTTATCATCTCAATTTTAAGTGTGCATCTTGTGCTTTTTTCCTTTTTTCCTTCTGAGATTACATCTTACAAATTTACAACTTTTTTCTTCTAAATTCTAAGTTTGCATCTTGCATTTTTTAACCTGTTTTTCCTTTAAATTCAGATTTGTTTTTTTAAATAAAAAAAAAAAAAGAAGAAGAAAAAAATACTTTTTATTAAAAGTCACAATTACTTATTTAAATATATACAGTTATCCAGTTAAGCCAAATGTATTATTTTTCTTTGATTTTGGGTGAAATATGAGCTGGATCCTCCTTGACTGTTTTATCTGAGTGATGTGAAGTGTAGACGCTTCATCGGTCATAATGAGTTTGTGCTGATTTAGCTGTTTTCACTGTAGACATGTGAGTGATTTATGTGTGAGTGTCTTCATTGCCCACTCTCATGTGTGTGTGTGTGTGTGTGTGTGTGGTCAGCGGGTGGACGACTCTCTTCAGAAGCTGGAGGCTGAGCTGGCTCTTCTGCTGGACGCTGTTGAGGCCCCTGAGTGGAGCCCCCTGCTGGATAAACCGCTCATCGACATACTGGACGAGCCGCCGGTGTGTGTGAACCTCAGACTGTCACACCATAACATTATGGTTTTTACATGACAACTAAACACAGTGAATGCAGCGGCTCTCGAAACCTCTCAGTGTCCACAACAACATCGTGTGTTAATATTTGTCATCTGGTTCAAAAGCTGTAATGACAATGTTTTCTAACCTTTTTTTTTTCCAGAAAAATAGGAGTGTCTAGAAATTAAAATTAGTAACTAAAATTAGTTAGTTAAACCTAGTTTCAGGTTTCCAGAAGTTTTAACACTTCCATAATGTACTTAAAGTGCTCTATTTCTGCGCACTAATTTTGTACTTAATTTACTAAAAATGATTCTTTAGTACTAATTAAGATAAACTAACCCTAACTCAACTGTGCTATTTTGGGACACCATGAATATGAACTAACATGCATACTAACTTTTAACATACTATCTCTGTATTTAAAATGTACTTAGTCAGCACTTGTAGTGCACTTGAACATCTTTCATACACTAGAACACTCAAGTGTGCTAAATACATTTTTTAAATACAGAGATAGTTGAAAAATATGTTAAAAGCACATTTATGTTAGATATGTTAAAAGTGCATTTTAGTTCACATTCATGTGTCAGTTAAGAACACTTAGATGATCTTAAGTTTATCTTAAGAAGTACTAAAGAATCATTTTTAGTATATTAAATACAAAATTAGTGCGTGAGAATAGAGCACTTTAAGTATATTATGGAAGTGCAGTTGTTTTTCACCTGGGAAGAGCTGAATGTTCTTCAGGTATTCTACTTTCTTATTTTCATTTTCTTTATGAAATATATAATTTTATGTTTTTTCTCTTTTGATTTCAGGGTGAAATATGATCCTGACGTTTCTTCATGAGATTGCACACAACAATAATGGGACGGAGCAGATCATAAAGTTCTGGTCCTATAATAAGTCAAAACAGGTTTTTTTTAAAAAAGCTTTTCATATTAAAATGAAATGACTCATTTATACTACTTTACTGTGTGTTGGTGTTTTCTTCTTGTATTATACTGTAAATGATTTGAGGAGATGATCAATCACTGTATGCATGTGAATATACAAAAATAACATGTTTACAGTACATACAGTGAACACTTTCTCTTTTCTTTACTGAATCCAGGAAACCTGTTGCTTGTTCAGACTCCCAGCATGCATTGCTCTTATGTGCTATTGCTTCTGTTGTTGGTTTTAGTAACTTGTTTTGTTGTGTTCAGAGTTTGTAATTTTGTTTTAATGTACTGTATCTCACGAGTCTCTCCGTTAGAATTACTGTCGTATAATTATTTTTCACATTATGATCATCTGACTGATTCATGTTGTCATGAACATGCTCTGATGTGGAGTCTTAATAAACTAAATTAAAAATTATCCCAAATTTTGACACCTGACTCAATATTAAAATGCGTCCCAATTTACCCAGAATTCAATATATAGAATAAACATCTGTTATTTTAAAATTGTTATTGTTTTAAACATCTTATTTTCAATTTTCGTCTTGAGGCCTGCGGTGTACAGAAGACTGAACGTCAATGCTAACAAAAAAATCAAGGTTAAAAACTTTAAAGAGCGAAAAAACGATTTTTAAAGGGAGAAAAAAAGGTTTTGAAGACGAACAAAATACAGAGGTACAGAGAAAAAAATCTTTGGATTGAAACAGGTTTTAAGACACTACTATGAGGATCTAATACATATTTTTCTCATGTTGTCGTTTACACTGCAAAAAATGATTTTCTTAGTATTTTTGTTTTGTTTTCATCTAAACATTCTTGAATCAAGATGCATTCACTTGACAAGTAAAATGATTTAAGACAAGTCTCGTTTTCTAAAAACAATTATCAAAAAATTAGTTTGTTTTTGCTTAAAACAAGCAAAAATATCTGCCAGTGGGGTAAAAAAAATAATCTTAATTCAAAGAGTAAACCAGATTATTTTTCTTGCCCCATTGGCAGATATATTTGCTTATTTTAAGCAAAAACAAACTAATTTTTTGATCATTTTTTTTTAGAAAACAAGACTTACAGTAAATTCACCTTGATTCAAGATTTTTTTTTATATTTATACTAGAAAACTAGACAAAAATACTAAGAAAGATAATCATTTTTTTGCAGTGTAGGGCTTCTGCACTATTGGGAACTACTAGTGAAAAAGTGAAAAATGCCCATTATAAACTCACAAAAAATTGAAAACATATTACAAATAAATAGCACCAGAGAACTTTTACAAAAATTCCCCAAATTTAATTTTTTTGAATATGTCTGTGCAGCATTAGACATTTTTTGCATAATCTGCAACATTTTCAAGACGGAGAAGATGGACTAATTACAAAAAAACAAAAAAAAACAAAACAAAAACAAAAACAACAACAACAGAAGTCTTGACTTTTTCTCTTGCCCAATTCTTTGATTTCTCCAAATGACAAGTGTTACTGATTTGTGTTTAAGAAGTACTTTTTAGAAAGACAACAACAGCAACAGCAAAGAGAGAATTTTGACCAGGAGAAAAATCAAACAATGACAAAAAACTGATTTTAATTTTTTTCATTTTTGCTCTCATACTGTCTTTTCTATGAAGTTTGCGCTGATGTCATGTTGAAGAACAAACCGATTCAGAATCTAAAGCTGGAATGACTCTTTCTGGAGGATTTGCAGTGAAATGTTTCTTTCTTCTGTATGTTTGTCGCTTTCTTCAGCAGATGGTGTGAATCTGAGCAGATGGAAGGAGAACGTGTTTATATAGAAGCAGGAAACACAAACATCTTGCTGTTTTGCTGACATTTTCAACCCGTACATGATACAGAGACAAACACACACACAACTTCAGTTTGACTCTTCAACAGTCTGTGCATAAGCACAGACACACTTCCCATCTATATATATATATATATATATATATATATAAATTTATTTCTTTATTTTTTCTGGACAATTACGTGTTAAATACGTGCTAAATATGTACTGTAAATGTTGAAGCTCAATTTTATTTATTTTTTTGGAATTATATTTAATTTCAATATAATTAAATTATATATTTAATTTCAATCTTCATTCTTCATACAACAAAATGTATTTCAAAATTTGTTACTTGAAATAAAATAAGCCTGAACAAAAAAAAAAAAAGAAAAATACACATACATAGTCATGGCCAAAAATATCGGCACCCTTGGTAAATATGATCAAAGAAGGCTGTGAAAATTAATCTGCATTGTTAATTCACAATTCACAAAAAATGTTTTCACAAAAATCAAACCTTTCTTTGGATAATAATAATTTAAAATGGGGGGAAATATCATTATGAAATAAATGTTTTTCTCAAATACACGTTGGACACAATTATTGGCACCCCTAGAAATTCTTATGAGTAAAATATCTCTGAAGTATATTCCCATTCATATTCATAATTTTGAGCTCTCCAGGGTGATTATGAACATGAAATTATCCAGCCATGGCTTCCTGTTTCACAGAAATATAAATAGGAGGGAAAACAAAGCCTTAATCATCCATCACAATGAGAAAAACCAAAGAATATATTTCTGATGTGCAGCAAAAGATAATTGAGCTTCACAAATTAGTGAAGTGGCTTTAAGAAAAGAGCTAGAGCAGTGAAAATCCCCATTTCCACCATCAGGACAATAAAGAATTTCCAATCAACATAAAATGTTATGAAACTGCCTGGAAGAGGACGTGTGTCTATATCGTCCTAATGCACGGTGAGGAGGAGAGTTTGAGCGGCTAAAGACTCTCCAAGGACCACAGCTGGAGAATTGCAGGAGTCTCGGGGTCAGAAAACCTTAAAAAAAATTGTCAAACAGCAGCTACATCAGCACATGTTGTTTGGGAGGGTTTCAAGAAAAATTCTCCTCGCTCATCCAAAAACAAACTCCAGCATATTCAGTTATCAGACACGACTGGAACTTCAAATGGGACTGGCTTCTATGCTCAGATGAAACTAAAAAATGAGCTTTTTAGCAGCAAACACTCAAGATGGGTTTGGTGAACACAGGGATAAAAAGTACCCCATGTGTACAATGAAATATACTGCTGTATTTCTGATGTTGTGGGCCTATATTTCTGCTGGAGGTCCTGGACATCTTGTTTAGACGCATGGCATCATGGATTCTATCAAATACCAACAGATAAAAAATCAATAAGTGACTGACTCTGTTAGAAATCTTATAATGGGCCATGTTTGGATCTTCCAACCGTACAATAATCCAAACACAAACCTCAAAAACAACACACAAACCAAGCTTCTGCTGGTCATTCCAGTCCTCTGACCTGAACCCTGCAGAACATGAGTGACCTGAAGAGAAGAAGCTGTGAATCTAAAGGGTCTGGAGTGATTCTGGATGAAGGAATGGTCTCTGATCTCTTGTCAGGTGTCTCTAACCTCATCAGGCATTATAGCATCACAACATTTTTTATCTTCATTTAGTTTCATGTAATGCATGAAAATAACTAAAAATAAAAATTAAATAAAAAATGAACATAAGCTTTAATTCAAAATGAAAAAGGAAAATATAGATATAAAAACTATTATAGTAAAATTACACTGGATGCAATAACAGAGTATATGTTCACGTGTTATAGACAAATACATTTTTTCTTCAAATGTAAAAAACAAGAATGGGGATATTTTCAAAAATACAAAAAAATACAAAAATGAATGTACTACATATTTACATTTAATCATTTAGCAGAGGCTTTTATCCAAAGCGACTTACAAATGAGGACAATAGAAGCAATCAAAATCAACAAAAGAGAAATGATATGCAAGTGCTATAACAAGTCTCAGTTAGCTTAACGCAGTTCACATAGCAAGATTTTTTTTATTTTTTTAATTATGTAATAAATAAAAATAAAACAGATAGGATAGAACAACAATAGAGAACGAAAACAAATAGATAGAATACAAAAAGATTACAAAAGCTAGTGTTAGTATTTTTTTTTTTTTTAAAGAATAGAATTAGAATAGAGAGTGCTAGAGTTAGAGGGTCAAATAAAGATGTGTTTTTAGCCGATTCTTGAAGATGGCTAAGGACTCAGCTGCTGGGATTGAGTCGGGCAGGTCATTCCACCAGGAGGGAACAGTTAATGAAAAAGTCTGTGAAAGTGATTTTGTGGCTCTTTGGGATGAACAATAAAGAGACATTCAGTTGCAGAACACAAGCTTCTAGAGGCACATAAATCTGAAGTAATGAATTTAGGTAAAGGGGTGCAGAGCCAGAGGTGGTTTTGTAGGCAAACATTAATGCCTTGAACTTTATGCGAGCAGCTATTCGTAGCCAGTGCAAATTGATAAACAGAGGTGTGATGTGCATTCTTTTCAGCTCATTAAAGATTAATCTTGCTGCCGCATTCTGGATTAATTGTAAAGGTTTGAGATGGCTGGAAGACCTGCCAAGAGAGCATTGCAATAGTCCAGTCTGGACAGAACAAGATCTTGAACAAGGAGTTGTGAAGCATGTTCTGAAAGAAAGGGCCTGATCTTCTTGATGTTGAATAAAGCAAATCTGCAGGACCGGGCAGTTTTAGCAATGTGGTCTGAGAAAGTCAGCTGATCATCAATTATAACTCCAAGGTTTCTGACTGCTTTTGAAGGAGTTATGGTTGATGTGTCTAACTGAATGGTGAAATCGTAATGAAGCGATGAGTTTGATGGAACCACAAGCAGTTATGTCTTGGCAAGGTTGAGTTGAAGGTGATGGTCCTTCATCCAGCAAGAAATGTCTGTTAGACAAGCTGAGATGCGAGCAGCTATCGTCGGATCATCAGGATGGAATGAGAGGTAGAGTTGAGTGTCATCAGCATAGCAGTGATATGAAAAGCCATGTTTCAGAATGACAGAACCTAGTGATGCCATGTAGACAGAGAAGAGAAGTGGTCCAAGCACTGAGCCCTGAGGCACCCCAGTAGTTAGATGATGCGACTTGGACACCTCACCTCTCCAAGACTCAAATCACTGGAGTGCAGTTCCTGAGATGCTCTTTGCCAATAGGTTTGACAGGAGGATCTGGTGGTTAACTGTGTCAAAAGCAGCGGACAGATCCAGCAAGATAAGTATTGAAGATTTGGAATCTGCTCTTGCCAGTCTTAGGGCTTCAACGACTGAGAGCGAGGCAGTCTCGGTCGAATGTCCACTTCTGAAACCAGACTGGTTGCTGTTGAGGAGGTTGTTCTGTGTGAGAAAGGCAGAGAGTTGGTTGAACACAGCTCGTTCAAGTGTTTTAGCAATGAAAGGAAGAAGAGAAACCGGTCTGTAGTTCTCTAAAAGAGATGGGTTAAGGGTGGGTTTCTTAAGTGCTGGGGTTATACGAGCCTGCAGGAGAAATGGCTTGAAGGAGATGAGATGGAATAGGATCAAGCGGAGAAGTAGTAGGATGATTAGAAAGGATGAGTTAGAAAGGATATGATATGATACTGTGTATATATATATATATATATATATATATATATATATATACAGTGGGTACGGAAAGTATTCGGATCCACTTAAATTTTTCACTCTTTTTTATATTGCAGCCATTTGCTAAAATCATTTAAGTTCTTTTTTTTTTCCTCATTAATGTACACACAGCACCCCATATTGACAGAAAAACACAGAATTGTTGACATTTTTGCAGATTTATTAAAAAAGAAAAACTGAAATATCACATGGTCCTAAGTATTCAGACCCTTTGCTCGGTATTTAGTAGAAGCACACTTTTGATCTAATACAGCCATGAGTCTTATTGGGAAAGATGCAACAAGTTTTTCACACCTGGATTTGGGGATCCTCTGCCATTCCTCCTTGCAGATCCTCTCCAGTTCTGTCAGGTTGGATGGCAAACGTTGGTGGACAGCCATTTTTAGGTCTCTCCAGAGATGCTCAATTGGGTTTAAGTCAGGGCTCTGGCTGGCCATTCAAGAACAGTCACGGAGTTGTTGTGAAGCCACTCCTTCGTTATTTTAGCTGTGTGCTTAGGGTCATTGTCTTGTTGGAAGGTAAACCTTCGGCCCAGTCTGAGGTCCTGAGCACTCTGGATAAGGTTTTCGTCCAGGATATCCCTGTACTTGGCCGCATTCATCTTTCCCTCGATTGCAACCAGTCGTCCTGTCCCTGCAGCTGAAAAACACCCCCACAGCATGATGCTGCCACCACCATGCTTCACTGTTGGGACTGTATTGGACAGGTGATGAGCAGTGCCTGGTTTTCTCCACACATACCACTTAGAATTAAGGCCAACAAGTTCTATCTTGGTCTCATCAGACCAGAGAATCTTATTTCTCACCATCTTGGAGTCCTCCATGCGGGCTTTCATGTGTCTTGCACTGAGGAGAGGCTTCCGTTGGGTCACTCTGCCATAAAGCCCCGACTGGTGGAGGGCTGCAGTGATGGTTGACTTTCTACAACTTTCTCCCATCTCCCGACTGCATCTCTGGAGCTCAGCCACAGTGATCTTTGGGTTCTTCTTTACCTCTCTCACCAAGGCTCTTCTCCCCCGATAGCTCAGCTCTAGGAAGGGTTCTGGTCATCCCAAACGTCTTCCATTTAAGGATTATGGAGGCCACTGTGCTCTTAGGAACCTGAAGTGCAGCAGAAATTTGCCTTGCCACAATTCTGTCTCTGAGCTCTTCAGGCAGTTCCTTTGACCTCATGATTCTCATTTGCTCTGACATGCACTGTGAGCTGTAAGGTCTTATATAGACAGGTGTGTGGCTTTCCTAATCAAGTCCAATCAGTATAATCAAACACAGCTGGACTCAAATGAAGGTGTAGAACCATCTCAAGGATGATCAGAAGAAATGGACAGCACCTGAGTTAAATATATGAGTGTCACAGCAACGGGTCTGAATACTTAGGACCATGTGATATTTCAGTTTTTCTTTTTTAATAAATCTGCAAAAATGTCAACAACTCTGTGT
>NC_081167.1:32157709-32162709 GCF_012432095.1 Onychostoma macrolepis | reverse complement strand
AATGGCTATGCAAATGGTACAAAAGCTTTGGCGTTTTTGCCTACAAGTTGTGCCTGCACACTTGAGAGAGATTTTAAACAAGACGTGGCTTCATAAAACCTCTCAGTATCATATCGTGTATATTTAAACTCGCTAATGTCAGCACATCCACATAAAACTGTGGAAAATACTGGGCTTTTCACTATGTACATGTTTACATGATGAAGCGGTGAGTTTACGGTAGTGATTCGCTACACGTGTGCCAACGTCACTTACTGAATTAATGCTACGCTAAACACACACACACACACACACACACACACACACACACCCCCCCCCCCCCCCACACACACACACCTATAAATCAATCTTAATCTGGCGTCCTATAGAGATTCATAAGCAGCAGAGATGAAGGATCGACGTCTCATCAAACCTTCACTGAGTTTAAGAGTCTAACAGTCAGAAAGGAGTTTGGCAACATGTGAGCGCAGGGCAGGAAGGGTTAAAGCAGCGACAAACAGAGAGAAATATACTAGAGATATCATCATCATCATCATCATCATCATTGTCGCTAATAGTGATGACGTGAGCCCAACATGTCTGTCTTTAAACACGCCATAATGTGAGATTGTGGCTCATTTATACTACCAGTCACCAGTATACTACCACTACCAGTCTTTGAAAGAAGTCTCTTCTGCTCGCCAAGGCTGCATTTATTTGATCAAAAATACAGTAAAATTATGAAATATTATTACAATTTAAAATAGCTGTTTTCTATGTGAATATGTGTTAAACTGTAATTTATTTCTGTGATGCGCAGCTGTATTTTCAGCATCATTACTGCAGTCTTCAGTGTCACATGATCTTCAGAAATCATTCTAATATGCTGATTTGCTGCTCAACAAACATTTCTGATTATTATCAATGTTGAAAACAGTTGTGCTGCACAATATTTTTGTGGAAACTGTGATGCATTTTATTTTTCAGGATTCACAGATGAATACAAAGTTTGAAAGAACAGCATTTATTTGAAACAGAAATCTTTTGTAACATTATAAATGTCTTTACTGGCACTTTTGATCAATTTAATGTGTCCTTGATGAATAAAAGGAGTCATTTCTTGTTTAAAAAAAGCTTTTGAATCACAGTTTAAACAAAAAATATTCATCAACACAACTGTTTTTAACATAATAATAATCAGAAATGTTTGTTGAGCAGTAAATCAGCATATTAGAATGATTTCTGAAGATCATGTGACACTGAAGACTGCAGTAATGATGCTGAAAATACAGCTGCGCATCACAGAAATAAATTACAGTTTAACACATATTCACATAGAAAACAGCTGTTTTACACTGTAATAATATCTCACAATTTACTGTATTTCTGATCAAATGAATGCAGCCTTGGTGAGCAGAAGAGACTTCTTTCAAAAATATATAAAAAAATCTGACCAGTAGTGTATACTGTATGCTGACGAATAATCAGACAGACGCGTTTCGTCAGGGCTGTAATTGCTGTCAGAATGAAGCTCCTCCTAAACTGTAAGTATTAAATCACGGTTCATGTAGAAACTAAAGACTACTGGATATTTACAGTAAAAGGGTGATGAGCCCTTCAATGTCATGCATCAACTAAAAGACAGCAAATAAATAATTCATGAGGTCTTTAAAGGAAAGACTGATGTCATTGCTGAAATGGTCACGTGATCGTCCTCGTGTAGAATTAAACAGAATCATCTCACTGTAAACACATCAGTCCAAGTTTTTTTTCATTTCTACAGGAGAAAAACAAAAAACAAATGAGTCTCCAGATCTTATTGAATTCGACAGAGGATTTTCTGCTTTAAAGTGCTGGAAAAATCAGACGTCTCAAATGCACAGATGAAGAAAAAAAAGCTTAAAACAAATGAAAATATCAACCAATGGGACGAAACAAGATTGTATTTCTGACAGATAATTTGTTTCGTTTTAAACAAACTCGATTCATTTTTATAAATTCTTTTAGAAAACGAGTCATTTTGAATCTCCAGTAAATGTAACTTGATTTAACAATCTTTAGATATTTGTACTGGAAGGCAAGACAAAAATTTTTTGCAGTCTATTAAATAATTTTTCAAGGAACAAGAACATCTGCTTCATTTCTAATAGGCCTACTTAGGCGGCTTTTAAAAGTGTTTAAGATCATATATATATATATATATATATATATATATATATATTAATAACAAATACTGTTAACTAGTCCTGCAGTTTGACTCCCAGCAGCACATTAAACCAGCAGTAAAACTCTGTCCTGAATTCAAGAGGCACCAGATGCTTCCATGATCAATAATAACTCACATCTGTGACCCTGGAGCACAAAAGCAGTCATAAGCAGCACAGCTATATCTGCAGCAATAGCCAACAATACATTGTATGGGTCAAAATTATACATTTTTCTTTTATGCCAAAAATCATTAGGATATTAAGATCATGTTCCATGAAGATATTTTGTAAATTTCCTACCGTAAATATATCAAAGCTTCATTTTTGATTAGTAATATGCATTGCTAAGAACTTCATCTGAACAACTTTAAAGGAGATTTTCTCAATATTTAGATTTTTTTGCACCCTCAGATTCCAGATTTTCAAATAGTTGCATCTCAGCCAAATATTGTCCAACAAACCATACATCAATGGAGAGATTATTTATTCAGCTTTCAGATGATGTGTAAATCTCAATTTCAAAAAATTGACCCTTATGACTGGTTTTGTGGTCACATGTGTAAACATACAAATGCAATTAAGTCAATTATCAGTTTGGACTTGAGATGAAGATCTTCTCCGTCGTCTGGTGTGTTTCATGTGGTGTCGTCATACTCAAGCAAACAGTCTTACATTGTAGAATTGCCTCTAAAATCTCTATTTTACATCATGCTGAAGAGTTACGTTGCATAGAAGTTCAGATTACTCTAGGAGCGACGGAGACGAAAGAAGCCAGGGCTGGGATCTCGAGGGCTGTTAAAGGCGAGGTGAGCAGCTCAGAGACAGCAGGGGGCGCTAGCAGCTTCCCGGAGACGAGCAGACCGAGCCGCACATGCTCAGTTTGGAGGCCTCGGGTTCGGCCTCGGCCTCGGCCTCTGTCTCCTCGTCCTCCGTTCCTCCCTCGGCCTCGTCTCCGTCTGGATCGGCGTCTCCGTCTGCGGCCATACAGCCCTCCTCCTCCTGCCGGCGCTTCAACCTGATCCACAAGCACAGAACGAGAGGAACAGCTTCAGGAACACACTCATAGAAAACACACACTCACACAGGTGCAAAAACACCCTGGACAAATCGACTGACATTTGTGACTCTGGAGCACAAAACCAGTCATAAGTAGCACGGGTATATTTGTATTGTATGGGTCAAAGCCAAAGTCATTAGGATATTAAATAAAGTTCATGTTCCATGAAAATATTTTGTAAATTTTCGACCCGTAATTATATAAAAACTTAATGTTTGATTAGTAATATGCATTGCTAAGAACTTCATTTGAACAACTTTAAAGGAGATTTTCCTCAATATTTAGATTTTTTTGCTCCCTCAGATTCCAGATTTTCAAATAGTTGCATCTCAGACAAATATTGTCCGATCCTAACAAACAACTCAGAAACTCTGGGCTTGAGTCTCCCACGCATAATTAGGACTTTGGAGAGACTTTAACTCTTAAATGCAATATATCTGACATGGCTTCATCGCACCAGCATTAGTGAAAGACACACACCCCCAAGCAGAGGTGTTTGCAGTGTAAGCGTGCCTTTAGAAGACTGATCACTAGTACTAGTGATACTGGACTAAACAGCCCTGCAGATCATCAGGCGACAGATTCATGAATAACGAGGCAGTTATAAAAATAGCAACAGAAACGTAAATTACAGCAGATAGAGAGAGACAGAGGCTCGTGCAGTAATGCAGACGCTGGTCAATAATAAATGAGGTGATCATCTGGAGCAGCGCAGCAGTGATATCAGGCCTCGGGAGAACAGAGAACAGAACTGCAGAACTTTCTCTCAGACACGTGAACGGAGACAAACGAGCTGCTAAAACATGCGCTCAACACGTCTACTTAGATATCTAGTGGAGACATTACACAGACTCAGGGTTCACGATGGTTCATTTTAGACCTTTTAAAGACCTTTTTAAGAGCAAGTACAAAAAAAAAAGAAAGAAAAAAGGAAGGAACAAAATTAAAAGAAACAAAGTTTTTGTTTACATGATATATGTGACCCTGGTGCACAAAACCAGTCATAATGGTCAATTTTACAAATATACCTGTGCTACTTATGACTGCTTTTGTGCTCCAGAGTCACATACTGTGTGTGTGTGTGTGTGTGTGTGTGTATATTTATACTGTATTGTAAAATATATCATAAAATTATTATATTAGTGCTACCAGTAACTTTTTTAATTTAGTGCAATATTTTGTCATTGCAACATTTTATTGTCATTTTCACTAGCAACTGCAACTGGATTTATATTGTATACCTAAATTCACTGTTATCCCAGCGGTCACTATTGTGACCATCAAGATGTTTACTCATTCTGTGACCACACTCAACAAAACTGAATTAACATATATTAATACTAGACACCTTAAAGATAATGTGGACCAAAAATCTTTGTCATATCTTTATATTAACACACTTAACTAGCCTTTCGTTTTGGAGCTTTGATGCAGTCCTCATCTTCTCAAGATTCTGCTCTGGTCATGTGACACTGCACATATTTAATTGAGACCCTTTATTTTTTCCATATTTGCAGGAAATGCACCAAAACATCAGTCAGGATGGTTTTTAGAGCTGAATCTGTTTTACCAGAAGCTTTCGTATTTATATAACATGTGGCTGTCAACATATTTGATTAAAGGTTGCATAAAATGAGATGCAACCTTTTCACTGCATTCATCTTTCAAGTGGGTAGCATCAACACAAGATTTATGTATCAAGTCATATTCATCTGCTTCAGCTGCAGTAGATACGCTACGCTCTGTGATATAGATAG